>NC_142411.1:11752316-12007316 GCF_059441095.1 Idiotropiscis lumnitzeri
CCTATTGAAAAATAGGTTCGACTCATTTGCCCACTGAAGCCCCCCACCCTTCTGGGTCTTACCTGGTTGTCCGTGGCCTGAGATGGTCTTCAGGCCCCTCCAGACATCCCTGGCATTGTTCCGCTGCAGTTGTTCCTCCATCCGCATCCTGAAGGACCTTTTCCCCTCTCGGATCCTCCTTCTCAGCTGACGCTGCACTCTCTTCAGCTCGTCCTTGTCGCCTGACACAAAAGGCCTCTTTTTCTCCTTCAGGAGAGCTTTAATGTCCGGTGTGATCCAGGGTTTGTTGTTGGAGAAACATCTTACAGTCCTGGTGGGAATGGTGTTCTCCATGCAGAAGTTAATATAGTCTGTAATTGTGTCTGTTAGACCATTAATGTCCTCACCGTGAGCTTCGCTGAATACCTCCCACACAGTTGTGTTGAAACAGTCCTTTAAGGCCTCCTCGGCTTCTCTGGACCATCGCTGAACTGTGCGTGTCACAGCTGGCTGCCTGCGGACCAGAGGTTTGTACACAGGCAGGAGAGCAACCAAGTTGTGGTCAGCTTTGCCCAGCGGGGGAGGGGCAATGATGTGTACGCCTCCTTGGTGTTGGCATAGAAAAGGTCCAATATTTTATTGTCTCTGGTGTGGCAGGTTACATATTGTGTGAATGAAGGCAGAGAGGAGGAAGGAGAAGCATGATTGAAGTCACCAGAGATAAGGAGCAGGGCATTTGAGTGCTGTGTTTGTAGCCTGCTCACAGCTGCAGTCAGTACGTCACAGGCTGTCTCACTGTTAGCAGAGGGTGGCAGGTACGCCGCCACCGCGATCACATGACTGAACTCTCGAAGTAAATAGAACAGGCGCATGCTAACAGCTATCAGCTCAATGTCCCGACTGCAAAGTTAATCCTTAACAGTTATGTGCCCAGGGTTACACCATCTATCATTAACAAACACAGCCAGCCCTCCCCCTTTCCTCTTACCGCTCTCCAGTGTCCTGTCCGCGCGTAGTATTTGGAAGCCGTCCAATTCCACGACGGCGTCCGGCGTTAGCTCTGTTAGCCACGACTCCGTGAACACCAGCAAGCTAGCCTCCCGGACAATCCTCTCGTGCCGAGGTAGCGCTGTTAGCTCGTCCATTTTATTGGGGAGGGATCTAACATTCCCCATAATAACGGACGGGAGGACGGGGTTGTATTGTCTCCTCCTTGCCTGGCGTTTAGCCCCCGCACGACATCCCCGTCTCTTCCTCCTCAGCTCGCGGGGGATATCGGGTCTCGCTCCGGGAGCCGACGCGGGGTTAGCACGGAGTGCTAACAGCTGATCTCTTGAGTACACGATCGATCCGTAGCTCCGAGTTTCATCTCCGGACACGATCGCGCAAAAAACAGCCCCCAACAGCAGTAAAACCACCGCTAGTTGTATGTCCATTGCTGAGATGAGGTAAAAATAAAATAAAACAGGATAAAGGGAAAAAACACACGAAAAAGGCTCAATAGTGAGCCACGCTGCTGTAAACAGGCAGCCACTCGCGCGTTATTCATTCATAACTGACAGCCTCGCGCTCCCCTCATGCCCGGGCGGAAGGTGTTCCTCTACGGCTTAACTACCACGCACGCCGGCCCGTCTCCTCCGGAGCTCTCGCACGGAGCGAAATGTCGCCGCGCGAGTGCCCGAGCGGAAGTTGTTCCTCTTCGGCTTAACTGCCACGCACGCCGGCCGGTCTCCTCCGGAGCTCTCGCACGGAGCGAAATGTCGCCCCGCTAGTGCCCGGGCGGAAGTTGTTCCTCTTCGGCTTAACTGCCACGCACGCCGGCCGGTCTCCTCCGGAGCTCTCGCACGGAGCGAAATGTCGCCCCGCTAGTGCCCGGGCGGAAGTTGTTCCTCTTCGGCTTAACTGCCACGCACGCCGGCCGGTCTCCTCCGGAGCTCTCGCACGGAGCAAAATGTCGCCCCGCTAGTGCCCGGGCGGAAGTTGTTCCTCTTCGGCTTAACTGCCACGCACGCCGGCCTCCTCCGGAGCTCTGGTACGGTCCGAACCGCGCGAAACGTCGCCCCAAATCGTGTCCGGGGGAACGTGCTCTTCTTCGTCCACTCTCTTCTTCGTCCACTCTCCTCTTCGGCGCACGCCGGCCGTCTAACCGCTCCAGCGCCCCCTCGTGCCGCTCGGCGAAACTACAATGCCCCCGAATATCTTTTAGACCCGCGAAGCTCTGAAGCCGCGAAAGGTGAACCGCGAAGTAGCGGGGTATTACTGTGTATGTGTATATATATGTGTATGTGTATATATATGTGTATGTATATATATATATATATATATATATATATATGTGTATGTATATATATATATATGTGTGTATGTATATGTGTATGTATGTGTATGTATATGTGTATGTATATGTATATATATATGTATATATAAATGTGTATATATATATATATATATGTGTATATATATATATATGTGTATATATATATGTATACAGAACTCGCCCCCCCCCGAGTTGCCCAGGATCATTTATACATTTCAGCAAACAAAGCAAAGATATCCTACTATTCTATTATTGGCTATGTGTCATCTGCAGTTAACTTTAGCTTTCTCTTAGTGGACGTCTTCTGCCCGCAAGGTGACGTGTCGGCTCTTCCCACGGTGCGCGCCAAGGCAGTTGTTTGTGCGCTCCACTGCCCATGAACCACTGGATCTGTTATTCTGCTCTCATGGTCGACCGTGTGACCATCTCACACAACAACAGCCGGGTGGCCTTGATCGAAGTCCGGGACCCTTCGCGTCTGCACACTCAGTTCTCCGACGTGCGGCTCATCCTGCACAAAACATCTGCCACCCATGCATTTCACACAGCCTGGCCTGACCTTTTCTCATACATTGAATTAAAGCCCAATCAGTATATATCGTTATTGCATTAAACTGAATACATGTCACTTGCAGTCAAGCTTATAAAATCCTTTAATAGTTATAGCAATTTGTAAACTTTCACCTCTCTTCTTAGTGCAGCCAATCTGCCGGCCTTGTAACTGAAGATCTGATTTCACAGCTGAGCTCTCCAAACGTCCATCTGGTTGCAGCAAAAAGTCTGTATGGTTACGTGCAGCAACTAGACTAGGTGGTCTGACGCAGTGTTTTCTGAAGTGTCCTGTTTCTCCACACTTGAAACATGGGCCGGCCGCCCCATGATTTGGACCAGGAATTTGAGAACGACCCCTGTTAGGTTGTAACTGCTGATAATTTTGCTTCTTTTCTGGTACAATGTTTTCGACTAATTTAGGCTGTTGGGGTCCAGTGACTACAGGCTGATAATTCCCAACTTGCTACTGTAGAAGTTCCACTTTGTTGACAAGGGCCTCCACTCGATCCATTAGTGCAGCAAACTGGTCAGCTGTAACATACTGGGGGCTTTGGACCCTGCGGGATATCACAGCAGTATCCTCTCATATGTCTCCTTCATCAACCCATGAGATCCGCCTGGTTCTGTTCCTCATTTCAGTTTCACGGCCCACCGTGGCTTTGAAGTTATGCTCATGAGCCTCCACAAACTTTTGAGCTTTGACGAGGGACCCTGGTTCACGATTCATGACTTCATAAGCCACCTTCTGATTTCGTAAGCCTTTGAGGAAAGCATCCATTGCTAGCTGGTCCTGCAGCTGGAGATCAACTCCTGGATATTCGAGGGTGATAAGGCGCCTCACCTCCTCCGCAAATTCAGCTGATGTCTCTCTGCCTTGTCTGAGTTCGCCAAGGTTTTTCCTTATCGTGGTCGGGGGATCCGTCTTTCCAAAACGTTGAGTGAGCTGCTCTACCAAGAGAACATAATCCTCCCTTGTGCGCTCTGGGAGTGAGCAGACGTACCGCACCGCAGCTCCTCTTAAACACTCATGTAGCCTGTCTACTCGTTCAATGGCACTCCACTCGTATTTTCTTGCTTGACGTTCAAATGGCATTAAGAAAGCATCCCAATCCTCATTTCCATCAAATAGGCCTCTGGGGCTCTGGCAATGTGTTGAAACAGGCTCCCGAATTACTTGGCCTGTTTGCATCTTGGTAGATATGTGTCTGTGTGTTGGGTTTCATGCTCAACATTTCTAATCTCTCTGCGTCTACTATCAGATTCAGGAACTGCAGCCCGCCTGGACGGCCCAGAACTTCGAGATCTTTGATTTATCACTTCCAGTTCAGCTGCAAAAGGAGCACGGTCCCTTGGCCTAGTTGTTACATTGAAAGGTGCACTTAGGTCAGGTGCAAACGTTTCTCTGGTAGACTGCATCGACATACTATCCTCCCCACCTTGTGCAGCAGTGAATGGTGTTGGGGTTTGTTGTGCAGCTGACTGTGTGTGAAAGGAAATTTTCCAACACAGCTTGTAGTCACTTTGGAGCTGTCTCCGTCTCTGCGTGGCCTGCTGTCGCTCCTTGTAATTCTTCAGTCATTTTTATTAATTTGTTTTGTCTCATCGGGTGCTTCCTCTTTAACTCTTATTTTGAAGGAGCGGGCCGGAAGTCATGCGCGGCTACGCTTAAGCAACCTGACTTTTTTTTTTTCTTTGGCGCAATCTTTTTTTTCAACTTCAACCACGGCCGCGACGAGTTGTAGCTTAGCTTCAAGTTGTCAACTAGCTCGGGATGTATCCGTAAACGTTCCTTTTGATTGAATTTACTCACAGGAGTTTTGTGAAAAATCCCACTCCTGACACCAGTTGTCGTGTTTGTACCTTCTGGTGCGATGGCGATGCGTGGGTAAACAGAGTCACACGACAAAGAATCTTCTCTCGTCAACTTTACTTGACTCCAGTAACAAAGTTACAATCACAGCTGTTATCGTTTGAGATGATACACCGTGTTGTTTCGGTCTCCAGCTCGGGCACATACAGCGTTTTAGCAGTGTCCATGCAGTGAGCTGCGAGTACCATTCAACAAGATCCATCTAATAAACAGTCTCGCGATCATAAACAGTACTCATAACATCGCGTTGCAAAACACAATAGCACTGCAAAGTCCTAGGCCCTTTAAAGTTAAAGTTAACTGCACTACAATATATATATTATATTCCGTGCAATGGCAGCTGGCAATACTAATGAAAAACCTTACGGCCTGAAGAACGTCTGATATTTGTGCCAGATTGGCCGACGAGGAGATCTATGTATCTGGAATCCATTGCTCATCCTAGAGGCACCCCTGTGGCCTGATATTTGTGCCACTAGAAACTGAATCTGAATATCGATTTGAATGTGAATTGCTTAACTTGAATATTTCAATTGAAAACTGAATTATTGAATTGAAAACTGAATTATTGAATGACATAAATGGTAGATGGAAAAATTCAGATTCAAATTAAACAATTATGCAATTTAATAATTCAGTTTTAAATTCAATAATTCATTTTTCGATTCAAATATTCCGTTTTCAATTCAAATATTCAAGTTAAGCAATTCACATTCAAATCGATGATATTCAGATTCAGTCTCTAGTGGGACAAATATGAGCCCATACTGGACTTTGTCACTGGTCTGCATGCATCTCGTGGCAACTCCGTCATACCATCGCTTCTCCAAATCCGCTCACTTTGTCGCCTTGCCTAAATTTCCATCTGCATTAGAAAGGGCCAACCTGCTTGTGCTTCATGTTTTCAGGCTTCACGGAATGCCGACTGACTTGGTGTCCGACCGAGATCCACAATTCGTGTCCCGGGTGTGGAAGCGCTTCTGCCGGTCCCTGGGGGCTACGTCGAGCCTGTCATCCGGGTACCACCCTCAGTCCAATGGGCAGTCAGAAAGGACGAATCAGGACCTTGAAGCTGCTCTGTGGTGCGTGTGCCTCGATCGGCCATCCTCGTGGGACGACCATCTGCCATGGGTGGAGTATGCGCACAACACACTGGTCTCGTCTGCCACGGGGCACTCTCCCATCATGTCTGCCTATGGCTACCAGCCACCACTGTTTCCATCCCAGGAGGGGACGGTGGAGGTTCCGTCCATCCAGCTCCATCTTCAGTGGGCGCATCGCGTCTGGAGGGAGGCCAGAGCGGCCCTGTGCCGCACCGCCGAGCGCAATCGGCGGATCGTTGACCGCCGTCGGCGCCCGGCCCCGGGCTACAGAGTGGGCGATAAAGTGTGGCTGTCAACATGCGATCTCAACCTAGCGGGAACGTCCCGTAAACTTGGCCCGCGATTCGTGGGTCCATTTGAGGTGGAAGCGGTTATTAACCCAGTGTCAGTCAGGCTCAAGCTGCCCTCCACCATGAAGATCCATCCGGTGTTCCATGTGTCCCTCGTCAAGCCTGTGTCATCGTGTCCTCTGGTTCCTCCTTCCATCCCACCTCCTCCTCCGAGAATCATTGACGGTGGTCCAGTGTACACGGTGTGGGAAATATTGGACTCTAGGCGCAGGGGTCAGGGGGGTCCAGTACCTGGTTGACTAGGAAGGCTATGGTCTGGAAGAGCGTCAGTGTGTCCCCCGCTCCTGGATCGTGTGTCCATCCCTCATTTGGGATTTCCACGCGTCTCATCCGTTCAAGCCGGGTGGTCCACCAGGAGGCGTCCGTTAAAGGGGGGGTACTGTCATGGTCCGTTTTTTTTTATTTTTACCCAGCTGGAGTGGGGGTGTTTCCTCCCGGCGCGTCGTTCTGGGCCGTGGCTAGAGAGGCGCGCCCACCAGCCACACACCTGCCACTCGTCATACTATTGATTGCGGAACTATTTCAGGAATTCATGCAGTCAACTCAGTGTCGGAAGATTCTACTTGCTCATGCTCATGGTCCCAAGTTGCGAATTGTTAGACGCCTCGTTGTTGCTTTCCGAGAATTTTGTTCATGTTCATTCGTAAGTGTTTTCTTTCTCATTTATTGATTATCTCGGTTGCGCTCGTTTGTCAATTGGCTTTTCTTGCCCTTCTGCGGCAAGCGATTTTCGTTTCAATTTTGTTTCTTGCCTTTTGCAAGCGTTTTTCTTTCCCGTCGTTATTCCCCTCGTGTTTTTTTTTTCCACCCGCGTCCTTTGTTGCACTTTGTCGGTCTTGCGTATGATATATATTGTTTTTTTGTAAAAAATAAATATCTTTGTTTAATCCATCTTTCTGTGTCTGCACTTTAAAGAATCTCGACCTTTTTTCCAGCGGTTCTGGAAAAACCCTAACACAGGGAGGTAAGTGTGTTAATATGTCTTGCTTTGTCAGTTGTTGTCTAAAACGGTGACTGATGGCCACCAAAATGCAAATGCACATCACTACTCTTGTCCACTTCAACCTGTGAAAGTATAAATGGTTCTCCACAATAATTTGGATTTATTGACAACAAACGTGAGCTCAGATCATCATCTCAACAAAATCCAAAATACAGTGCCGAATGATTCTCCACATTCACAGGCTGAAGCAGACGAGCAAGAATGTGCATACTAACCTTGACTGGTTATATTTTGGACATTTAGCGACCCTAAAGTCATGTCAACTCTCAGTAGGTAGACGCCGTCTTACAGTGGCCAGTAGGCGGGCATGGAACTTTATCCATTTATATGATCACCATTTTTGGACGTTCTCCCGAAGGGAAAAGCCAAAAGGAAAGAAGATAAGCAATGAAAGTCCAATAATTTCCAATGGAGAGTTTATTATCGGAAACCCTTTAGTGACTCTTGCAGTAACATGGAGAGACCGGAGGGGGGCGTGGCCATATTCCTCATTAAATGTAGTTGTCACTTATTTCCTAAATTCTCCAAAATTAATGGATAAAAAAGAAAATAATTAAATTCAGTTTCTCCACCAAAAATATCTAAACTCATCTTGTTAGTAAAAAATGGGTTTTCTTGGCTGGACAGAT
The DNA here is from genome assembly GCF_059441095.1 of Idiotropiscis lumnitzeri. Lineage (NCBI taxonomy): Eukaryota > Metazoa > Chordata > Actinopteri > Syngnathiformes > Syngnathidae > Idiotropiscis > Idiotropiscis lumnitzeri. The sequence goes on from NC_142411.1 coordinate 11,760,120, forward strand.
ACTTTCACCTCTATTCCTAGAATTGGAGTTCCATTCCAGTGAGGTTGTGACGTTGTGTAAAATTTAAATAAAAACAGGATACCTACATCTCCAATGAGATTATGGAGCTACCCTCTTCAGTCCAAAAACAAATAAAAATAAAAATAATAATGAACAGAATAAATCAAAATAATAAAAAAAAAAAGAGTGTTGAGAAAGTGCCCTTTGTGCCACATTATGTTGCAGTTCTACAAGGCATCTTTTTTATGTTTTTGCAATGCAGTATCAAAAAAACTAACGTACAACCCTGTAAAATGTGTTTGATACTATGAATTCTGTATAGTTGTCATGGTGCATTTTTTTATGTTCATTGAATTCTGTTTTTTTTCTCATGTTCATTGTTATTAATATATAATATAATATACCACGTTTTTACAAGAGAAATTCCGAGACATTTTTTTAACTTGCTACTTTTATTTATCATTTATTTTTTCAATTATCACTTATTCGCCCCTGAAGAGTCAGACAAAGTGGAGAAAATTTGACGGAAAATCTATATGATAAATGTGCATAAAATGGCTTTTGAATTGTATTGAGTTTTGACAAGATGGTAACAATTACAAAACTTCAGATATTAATCAAAATCACATAGAACATTTAATGCCTTCGAATTATTAAACTGGATTTAGAATGCTCAAATATCAACAATTTCGGCCCGAAAGTGGCATTGAATTGCGCTTCTGTTGGGGTCTCCTTGAGACGAAATTGCTCTCGCGAGTCATCCGTTTTTCGCGATAGTTTAGGTGTGAACACTATTCGTGCCCCCGCGTTCCCCAAGAAGAAAACCCACCATAGTACTGCTAAAACTGATTATTTAATTAATTTATTTATTTTGCACTTAATCACACATTTTGAATTTCTAGCCTGCAAAACTTAATCTACTAGAATACCACTAGAGGACGCTACTATACTTAAAATGTTTGATATTGACTTTTTTGACAGGCTGTGTATCTATCATTGAATGGAGTTTTAATCAAAACGTCCCTTCATATTCTGTCCAAGATTTTCCAGAAACCACTCACTCAACATTTATTTTATTGTCATTATTATTATTTAGATTTTTTTTTTTTTTTTACATTTGAAGACTTTCACTCGATTTAAAAGAAATAATCACAGTAACAAGTTTGTGGAGTTTGTTGTGGTTTAGATTAGGCAAAGCCAGGTACCAGGGTTGAGGAGCAGTAAAGCAAGCAAGATCAGAGTACAGGTAATACTCAAAATGTCCTTTTAAAAATTGTATTTAATGTATTTATTATCAAAAGAACCAAACAACGGTGGCTTTCAAATTGATTTAAAATATAGACAATCATAGATTAATGTTTGCACTGTCCCCAGTTTAAGTTCTCTAAATATGACCCCGGAAACAAAAGGAACCATATCGATAGATAATTTCATGCATTTTTCATTGCAAAAAGAAAGTCTAGCTCCAAAGGAGAACATCCACTAAACATTAAACCTTGGTTAAGAAACAGATGGAGAAATGTCTGTAATCGTGGCTGTGGTCTTTACTTTGTTAATTTACCACAGTATGTACAAATCATGACCCAGGTTCTGCAGTGCAATGTTTTAGAACTGAGGAAAAGGATTGTGATGCAGAGAATCCAGTTGAACTTTTAAAATAATACATGCATACCAAGATTTACATTGAACACAAAATATTTGCAACAACTTCAAACCTAAAAAAAGTACAGCCTTGAAACAGGTCAGTAATTTATAACCCTGATTTTATATACAATTAGATTTTATTAAAAAAAAAACTGTTAAACTAAGGCAAGCACATTATAAAAAAAAAAACATGTAGAACCCCAGTTCTCTTTTATCTGAACACAAAAGATTGACAACTGAAAAACAGAACAAGTAGGCTAAATTGTCTTTTAAACTCAAATTTACAATTTCAATTCGACAAAAGAGCATTAGACAGTGTTTATTTTGAGGTGCATTTTACATCCATCCATGTTTAGGTGCAATGGTGGAAGTGGTGAAGAGGAGTTTTAGTTTAAGTTGATAACCTTGAAGGTTTATGGTAAATAACTTCAAGCAGATAATCTGTAAAAATGTTTAATGAATGAAAGACTTGCAAAGTTTCTATCATATAAAAGGTTTTATGTTCTAATGGAACTTGACCCTTTAAGTTATTTTGGATTGAAATAACTTACAACCCCATAATGCTGCAAATTAAACAACTGACTATTTTAGTTCTTCAAAACCTATAAAACGTCTTGAAACACTGCTGTGCATTATAATGGGCAACAGTGCATTTGAATAAAAAAACAATTTTTATTTTGAGAAAAAAATCCAATGTCATTGGGAGATTGTTTTTTTTAATAATAAATACAATTATTCTCGAACAGTTAATGACTTGTTTTTTATAATAAATACAATTACTCTCGAACAGTTAATGACTTGAAAATTATGATGAGTGCCCTGTGTGTCGACTATTTATAGATATCAGAGAAATACATAATTTGCAGAATCATTTGGAACGTGGTGTATGCAATTGTAAACATTTGGAGGAGAAAAAAAATCGATAATGTGTCTTAAGTCAATGGAATGAAACAGAAATTCTACAGTACCCTTACTTCCTGCAAACAATGTATTTTATCCACTTACTGTTGTGGTTGTGAATGAAGAATTTATTGCTAGTCTAGTGAGGATAAGCATACAGAGAATGGAAGGATGGGTGTTTTTAAAAGCCACAGTTAGTAATTGTTTTTTTAAGTTCAGTATATGCTTGATGAGTCATCATGTTTAGTAATCATAATATTCTTATTAAAGCAACATACCTTCAATTAAACAGTTTGTATCATCATTTATCATGTAAATCTCAATGCCATCTGATTCACTGACAAAATGTTCACGCCGATTAAGTATCAAAATAAAGCTTAACCCCGCACTGTGCAATCTTGACCAGTTCACCGAATCACTGTGACATGTGCTGTAACATCGAACTGTTCATTTTTTACTTGTTTCCTGGTATATTTTGCTATAGAAAAATACCGTATGGTGTCGTCAAGCATCATAATTTTCCTAACCATCTCATATTACATATGTTCTTTCATTGAGAAAGGTAAAAAAAAGACATTTACAGTTCCAGTGGCAATCAAATGCAGCCACCCTAAGCCCCCAAAACGTCTATAAAAAGCTCTACATCAGTAAGCTATGATCGATCCTCACCCAAATTTTATGTGCACATGTATATTCATGCCCAAATAATACTCTGAATGTTGCAAGTCCTCACTAAAGACCTGCACTAAAGCGAAGGTGAGGGGATACATTTAAGATAAACTACAGTATTTGACTGAGCACAGTGCAGTGGAAAATCAAGCAGTAACATCCCAAGCGCCAGAGAGGTCAAATTTCCAATGTACAAAAACAGATCAGCACTGCTGAGAAGACCGCCAAATCAAAGGGGCACCGGCATATGCAGCAGTGAGGACGACACTGATGCCTAATGTATGAGAAGGAAGGAAGTATTCCTCAAGCTGAGACAAGCAAGGTAGAAGCATAACAAACTCATAACGCTCCCCACAACATCGCACTGAGACAAGCCAGAGACATCCGATCATTAAATGAACTACAAAACCTTTCACTATGCAGAATATGCACACCCCAACCCTTACAGTAAATTGGACCCTTGACAATTCCTTGTACAACAATAATACTAGAGCGACTCATTATGAATACCACACAAACTCAATGTGATTATGATAATGTTAAATGCATGATTGCATACATTTAAATAATAGAAGCCCTCATTAAAACATAGAAAATCTGAAGAATACTTGAGGAAACAACTCCAAAAATAATTACGTTAGAAATCGTCCTACATAATGAGAAAACTCAAATAATGAATAATTCACCATGAAGAGGGATCACTGGAAAATGTGTGTGTCTGTTTGTGTGCGTGCGGGGGTGTGTGTGTGTGTGTGTGTGGAGGGGTGGGGGGTACTTACTATAGTTGTGACCTCTCGCCCTGAACTCGCCCAGCTGGGATAGACTCCAGCACAACAACCCTGATGAGGAGAAGCGTATATGGATGGGTGGATGATTCCCAATGGAAATACATATACAATTAATCTAATCGTTGGCTGTGCACTCTGTAAATTATCTAACTTACTTTTTACTCTAAAAAGACAATATTTGGCCCCTGTCGAAAAAGAGTAAAATTTACACTTGGAAGAGAGTAAAATATTCAGAGTAAATTTTACTCAAAGTAGTGGATTAATTGTATTAAAACGATTCGAATCAACTTTCATTTGCTGAGAACGTACATGTATGTGAAAAAGGGGTAAAAAATGATTGCGATAATGTACTCCCGCTGGCAGGAAATTGCACTCCAAAATGTTTAAATACAACTTAATTAGAGAGAAATTGTAACCCTGTAAAAATAATTCCACAAATTTTACTCTGCAAATCCAGCCACACAAATAGATAATATATTCACAAATAAAATTGAAATTATTTTTTTTTCTTTTTGCTTTGAGGGACGTAACAGAAAATAATTGAGAAGGACTGACTTACACCAATATCTTAATGTTTTTATATAATAATTGTAAAATACTGCTTAACAACTTAATTTGCAATTACCAGCAAATTTATGTTGGCGCTTTGCTTTGTTACAGCTACAGCTGTTGTAAAATACGCTATATAAATAAAAGTATATTGTATTAAATCAGTTTGCTAATAACTGTAATTGCTACTGTAACTGTAATTTTACATAGAAATACTATGGATTGCTGTAAATTTCTGATGTTAGAACAGTGTTGCGCTGTATCAAAATGAAGTAAAATACCATTTGATATTCAGATCCACGTGTAAATGAAAAATTAATTCTTGATTAAGATTAACAAGTGCTAATTTAATTGTGCAAAACATTTATAGCTCCATTTTAAAAAAAATGCATTTCACAGATAGAGGGCGCAAAACACAATTCGTCACAGGTGCAGGCAATACACAAACCACCGTATAGACAAAAAACACTGTATAGACGTACGTACACTAGTTTACCGTATATGGGTATGTAACTAGTATTTGATGGATACTTGCGTAGAGAGAGAGAGAGAGAGAGAGAGAGAGAGAGAGAGACCGAGATGAATGGGGAGGGAGAGAGCGGGAGAGAGAGATGAATGGAGAGAGAGAAATGGACAGCGAGAGAGAGCAAGAGAGCGAGAGAGAGAGAGAGAGAGGGAGAGAGAGATAGAGAAAGAGAGAGAGAGAGAGAGCAGCCCTTGTCCTTGTTTGACGAAATCCAAAACATCTCAATTCTCGCTCTGACCATTTCCCCCTACCCACTTCTCCCCAACACGATTTCTTTCCAAGGCTATAATTGGACAACTCCCCCATCTGTCTCCGACTGCTATCACCGTCGACAGTATCTCCTCCCTACAGCAGCAGCAGCAAAACTCTGAGTGACGAACAACACCATTTGGAACATACTGCCGGTTCCTTATGGAAAGCGGCGTCGTAAGCGGCTGTACAGCGAATTACTGGAGGTTTTAGATTGGTAACCAAGGCTGCAGCATGGTCTCCGCGTACACCTCCTGGCAGTGGATTCCATTTTACCTTTATTTATGTTTTTTAGTAAACCTTGGGGAAGCACAAACTGCAAAAGAAGGTAAGTTGCTTAAGTTTTACTTTTAACCGTCCTATTGCGTTTTCTAAATCTCGCCAGAGAAACGGAAACAAGTCGTAGGACTTAAGATATTGTATTTTTTTCCTTTTCATGTATTTGATGGAAAACGCAGATGTTAAAGGCAGTCGTATATAATTATGTAATATTGGTGTGTGGGAATTAACATCAACGCAGTCCGGCTCCTGGACGACTGAAGCGATTTCCGATGTTTTCTCGTCGCCGCAAATAAGCGTCCCGATCAAACTGAATTGAACCCGATCATGCAATTAATACCTTTACGACAAGTCAACAGGTTATTCTATCGATCACTATCGTAAGTCAGCGTAGTGTTCGCTTGCGTGTTCGGAGCGAGTGGTCCATTTAGGGGTTTTCCTCCCGGATCGAGTCTACTTCCCTCCTCGCCGTGGATTTTGAAGAAGACTCACAGCAGTCTCCGATCCACTCAGAGGCATTAAAGAGGCCGTAAAAATTCGAAATAAATAAATAAATACCGACTTACCTATCTATCTATCTATCTATCTATCTATCTATCTATCTATCTATCTATCTATCTATCTATCTATCTATCTATCTATCTATCTATCTATCTATCTATCTATCTATCTATCTATCTATCTATCTATCTATCTATCTATCTATTTAACAAAGCGACTTATTTTGTGCTCAATTAAAAAAGTTTTCTATAACAGCTGCATGCTATTAAGATATATCATCAAATTACGGGTTTTAGAATGCACCTACCTGAATTGCCACCAGTGAAACGTAACCTCCTGCCTCTTGGTTCTATTAGTGGTTCTGCTGGACTCCAAGGCACAGCAGACAGAATTGGAGTGGATCTCCTATCCTCCCAATGGGGTAAGTGTGCAGTATCGCCGCATTGGAACACAATTATGATGGCATTAATCCATTTCCATAGATATTGTAAAAAAAAAAAAAAAAGATTGTTTAAAAAATAAATATGTCAATGTATTCTTAAAATATATTGTCATGACACAAAAAATTCAAATTATATTGATTCCCAGGGAAATACTGGACACCATTTTCGATACCACAAAGATAAAAAAACTGACAAATATTTAAAAAAAATAAATATTTTTATCAACAAAAAAGGCATGCTATTTTGGCCCTCTGCAACAGCAAGCTGGGTCGCAATGAGGGCTCTCAGTGTGACATATCCTTGGACACTGCGGGCACGCACCATGGTATTGATACCATGATACATTTGTATTGTATCCGGAGTGTAAGTATCGATAAGTTTCAAATGATCGATACTTATGACAACACTACTCAAATATATATGTTACTCACATGTATAGAAGTAAGTATATTTTATAAAGCAACATCTACTGTTATTAGAAGTGTAATTATAGACTGTTTACTTTACTGGAATGAATGCATGAGATTAGCAGTTACTTGAAATTGAGCATATTTTAGAGTCATTACAATTCACATGAAAAACATATATTTGAGAGGGGAACTAAAAATAAGCAACTAAATGGCCCAAAACTTCAAGCCAAAGTTTCATGGGACTATGAAAAAAATCTTCAAAATGCTCGTGTGAAAATATGCTATGGTCTAAGGAAACATTTTTTTTTATATATGCAGTCACTGTTAACACAAACATCTTCAGGCTTCTGCTACAAAGTGCAAAAAAAGTCATAAAATCATACAACATCTGAACTCTCTCTTGATCGGAGTCACTTTGAAAAGTGGCAGATGTGTCCTACCTCCTTTTAAGAGAGTTTGAACGTGAATGGTTGATTTTTATTCGACATATTCCAGTTGAGTAGGGATGGGTTTGATCTAATAAACCACTTCAATTCTGATTCTTCTGTACTTTTGTGCCGTTGTTAATAGCAATAAATACAAATTTATAACAAAACAACATCATGAATAAAAAAATAATGAATTTAAAAATGAAGTTGTAATTTCCACTCCTATGTTGAAAAACAGGACATATCAAATTGACAGTGCAGAAATGGTACAAGCATAAATGAATTAAGATTTATTTACTCATTCGTTCTGTAACCGATAATGGGCAAAATGTTGGTCAATGTTTTCCAAAGGAAATGCAGATCTTTGCAGATGTTTCATTTTGATTCACCACAAAGAGAAATAAGTACGATATCATGAAGGACTACAGAATATGCAAATTAAACAATGTATTTAACAATTGATTGTCAAAAGTAATTATTAATTAATTTGATAATGGATTTGTTGTTTATTAATTTAATAATCATTGCACCTCTAATCTTTTTTTTTTTTTTTTTTAGTGGGAAGAGATCAGCGGCTTGGATGAGAGCTACACACCGATTCGCACATACCAGGTTTGCAGAGTCATGGAGCCTAATCAAAATAACTGGCTTCGGACTAACTGGATCGAAAAGGGCAACGCCCGGAGAATTTTTGTGGAACTCAAGTTTACCTTAAGGGATTGTAACAGTTTACCCGGTGTGGTGGGAACTTGCAAGGAGACATTCAACTTGTATTACCAGGAAACAGATTCGGAGGTGGGTAGGAGTATGCGAGAGAACCAGTATGTTAAAATCGACACGATTGCAGCAGATGAATCCTTCACTCAGGGTGACCTCGGTGAGAGGAAGATGAAGCTCAATACTGAAGTGCGCATAATTGGCCCCCTATACAGGCAAGGCTTTTACCTGGCCTTTCAAGATGTAGGGGCATGCATAGCCCTGGTCTCTGTTAAAGTTTATTACAAGAAGTGCTGGTCCATCATCGAGAACCTGGCCATATTCCCAGACACCGTGACAGGATCAGAGTTCTCCTCCCTAGTGGAGGTCGACGGAATATGTGTAAACAATGCTGAGGAGGAGGCTGACAATTCTCCCAAGATGCACTGCAGCGCTGAAGGGGAATGGCTGGTGCCCATTGGGAAATGCATATGCAAAGCAGGATTTCATCAGAAAGGAGACGCATGTGAACGTGAGTTGCTTTAATTTTCTTTTCACGATCTTGGCAAAATTCATTATTTAGACATCAGACAGTTCATGAATTAATTACGACAGATTCTCACCCCCTACTTCCCTCTCTAGTGTGTTGTTTACAGTTCAGGAAGTCTCAGTTGGCCCATTATTGTTTTAATGATCAAAATCATACTTTCTGTCTCTCCAAATCCTCATTGAATTATTGGGCACCTGACTTCCCTGCTAGTAAAAAAACAGCATTGACCAGCATGCTTTTGTTGCGTTTTCGTGCATCTTGCTGGTGTCTCCGTAGCACCACAGTGAGAGAGGACTCGAAGGAACACAAAACACAAAAAAATCCAATCATATGTTGTACAGTGTGTTTATTAATACGTAGCATTTCTCAGTTCAACTACAAAATCCACTTTTATTTTTCTTACTACTTCTACTTTTACTGTCACAGGCAACAACAATTGTACATCATGGACAAAAAAGCCATTGGTTTATTTCCAGGAGAGCTACTGTAGTCAGTACCAAAATCCAAAGCGCTTGCATGTCAAATGAATTCATTTAATTTTAGCTGTTATGTATTTTATAAATCCCCAGAGAATGTTACTTTCTGTTCATTTGCGAACGGATGTCATTATTACTGCGACATTACAAGAACAAATGAAAATATTTGAGCAAGTTGCTTCCTCTGCGTTGCGCTTTTTACTAGTTAAGGCACACACAAACTTTATATTGACATGTCGTTGAGAATAAGAAAGTCACATCAGCACTCTGCTCAATACATTAACAAGACAAACTCACTTTAGATGCAGATGGATCAAGAGCAATCCAAATTCTAATTAGCTTAACAACATTGTATGAATTTAAAGTGTTTATGACTGTTTAGAAAGGAGGTTATTTGGTTCTGGAGGAGCTATTGTTGTAACTCTTTCAGCAAGGTCTCAAATGCCGTTTTGCCTTCTAAGGTAAAGATTAATGTCTCTTGATCAAGATCATTAAAACGGTGATGTGTCCACCTTTTATTTTTACAGCAAGGAAGTTTCAGCTGTATTTTTTATTTAGTTTTAATACCAAAAAAGACTATTTCCTGAACGGATTGGTATATGCAGGTTGCACGGTTCTGACACACTGCGCAAAATTTTTAGTTGGATCCGCTTTCTAAGTTGTCGTAAGGGTCATTTGATAATATTCATGCTATGATCTCCTCATTCATCACTGTCACTGTGGAGGAACCACTCATCTTTATGCCCCTAAGCCGCCAACCCTCTCTCTATTTAACAAGTTGTGTGGCAGTCTGTCCTGCTAAATACCTGTCTTCTTTGCTTGCTGTGTTGTGTGGTCTCAGAGTTAGAATACTGGAAGTGTTCCAGCAGTTTGTCTTGGCTCATTTTACAGAGAAGTGCCATTTTGAAAATAGTTTCATAGTCATTTTGACACAGAGAGAGAGAGAGAGCGAGGGGGCCCTTGTTGGACCATACATTCATTGTGAAATTAACCACAATGTGAAAAATGATCTTTAGACCTTCATGCAATAAAAAGAGACTTCTGTGTCAGTCCTCTAGTACTTGTTTACAAGAAATATAATGCAAAACAACATCCCCGATATGCTGCAGCTATCCAACTTGACTGTCGGAATTAAAAAGAAGTTTGTTGGAGACTGACAGATGACGGGCCCCTTTTGTTAGGCAGTCAAGCAACTGGTGTTTGACTGCAAAAGCCAGTGTGTGTGGAAGCCCTGCTTGACGCTTTGACAAAAGGCCTGTGTTTTGCATCTGAAAAAAAAGCAGAAAGCCAAATAGTCACAGGGTCCTCATTTATTTTGATACCTCCTTGATGGATCAGATGAAAATCTAATTCATCATGCGGATGTCGATTTCAATTGTCATGACGTCCAGGAGCTACATATCGATGGACATCTCAACATTTAAATAGATGTGAGGAATGGGAGTTGGTTCTGTTTCTGTGCAATCCTAGGATGCAATACACACCACTACTGTACTTTATTCAATGGTGTACTTAAATATTGACCAATGTTGTATTTTGTTTACCATTGCAGTATTATTATCATTGCAGTATTTCTATCATTGCAGTACTTTAGCATTGCAGTACTTTTACCATTGCAGTATTCTTATCATTGCAGTACTTTTATCATTAGAGTACTTTTATCATTGCTGTATTTTTATCATTCAGCATTTTTTATCATTGCAGCGTTTTTATTTATTACCCCGCTGTACCATGGACAGACATTAGGAATGTTTCTTTACACTTGTATATGTTGTGGGATGTAAGTGCGTATATACATGGGGGTTTGTGTCTATACGTATATACTGTGTATATTCGCATGCTTTTTATGAATGTCTGCTGCTAATGTTATACATTAACGGCTACATTATGGCGCCGCCTAGGTGTGATCTATATCTTCGCTGCTGTAACACTGCAGATTTCCCCATTGTGGGACTATTAAAGGACATCTTTATATATACAGTGAAACCCCGCTACTTCGCGGTTCACCTTTCGCGGGTTCAGTGCTTCGCGGGTCTAAAAATAATATTAAAAAATTAAAAACTTTTTTGCCCAGGCACGATCGGGGCTCTCCATTCGCTCCGCTCCGCGGGGGCATTGTAGTTTCGCCGAGCGGCACGACGGGGCGCTGGAGCGGTTAGACGGCCGGCGTGCGCCGAAGAAGAGCGTGGGCGAAGAGGAGAGTGGACGAAGAAGAGCACGTTCCCCCGGGCACGATCAGGGGCGACGTTTCGCGCGGTTCGGACCGTACCAGAGCTCCGGCCGGCGTGCGTGGCAGTTAAGCCGAAGAGGAGCACCTTCCGCCCGGGCATGAGCGGGGCGACATTTCGCTCCGTTCGGGACCGTACCAGAGCTCCGGAGGAGGCCAGCCGGCGTGCGTAGCAATTACGCCGAAGAGGAGCACCCTCCGCCCGGGGCACGAGCGGGGCGAAATTTCGCTCCGTTCGGGACCGTACGAGAGCTCCGGAGGAGACCGGCCGGCGTGCGTGGCAATTACGCCAAAGAGGAGCACCTTCCGCCCGGGGCACGAGCGGGGCGACATTTCGCTCCGTTCGGGACCGTACGAGAGCTCCGGAGGAGGCCGGCCGGCGTGCGTGGCAATTACGGCGAAGAGGAGCACCTTCCGCCCGAGGCACGAGCGGGGCGAAATGAAACCGAGTTCAACCGAACGGAGACACGCTTCGGGGGAGCAGGTCCGGCGTGCGTGACAATTAAGCCGAAGAGGAGCACCTCTTCCGCCCGGGCACGAGCGGAGCGCGAGGCTATCAGTTATGAATGAATAAATGAATAAATAAATAAAAGAAGAATGCCACCTTTCATTTCACAGGGCACACCGGACGGCGTACCAGCAGGTAAAAGTCGAAGTAATTAAATAAATACAAAAAGAAGTAATTGAATAAATACAAAAATATTGGCTGGGGAATAAAAAAATAATAAGTTTTAATAATAATTTGTTTTTTTTGGTTATAACATGAATTTCACTCTCTCTCTCTCTCTACCCGTATTCTATATGGTGTACTGTATACAGGGGGGTATACTGTATACCTGTATAGGTTTTTTTAAGCATTTTTGAAGGGGCGCCGCTACTTCGCGGATTTTCAGTTTTCGCGGGTGGTCTCGGTCCCCATTAACCGCGATAACCGGGGTTTCACTGTGTGTATATATATATATATATATATATATATATATATATATATATATATATATATATATATATATATATATATATATATTAGTGCTGTGAAGCGATTATAATATTTTATCATAATTAATCAAATTTTTTCAGATTTATATTTTGACTGATTCATTTATAGTAGACAATATCGTTTTAGGTCGTTTCATTACCTGACATGTTTCGGCGAGACTTTCGCCTTCTTCAGAGTGTCACATGACTCGTCTTCATCATCTGATGTTCCATGAGGGCATGACTGACCTGTGAAACAACCTAAAACGATATTGTCTGCTAGAAATGAATCAGTCAAAATATGAATAATAAGAAGACAAAATTAACTTAATACAAATAATATTTTTATAGTTAACTCGTAGTTAATCGCCCATTTTATTCATTGTAAAAAAAAATCCCTTTATTTTTTTGTCCCAATATTTTATTAAATTGTAATACCTTTAATATATGAGAATTATTTTTGTTTTTGTTTTTATGCACACAAACAAAGTCACACCAAACAGCATCTCAAGAGCCTTTCTAAGGGATCAAATTGGAGTAATATAAGAAATATAAAATGCAAACAAAGTGCAAATGTAATGGGTCAAAATAATGGGCTGTCACACCGAGGTAGTTGTGTTTACTGAGAGAATTCCAGTAATCACTGGTGAGCACGACTGCTTCCGCCTTCTCCGCTTCCTGCAAGTCTTGAATGCAGGTTGCAATGGCGTATCTCGAGGACAAATCGTAAGTGCAGTCGTTGGACGCAATGCGAAGTATTTCAGCCAGACCTTCGTCCTCCACGATGCTAACACGCAGTGGACACCCATTAGGTATGGCTTCGGCGAGCCTCTTTTTCGTTGATCCATCCATCGGTTTCTGTCGCAAATTATCCATGGATGCCTGAGTTTGACAAGGGGCTGGAGAATTGTCATCAGCGGTGTGGTTGGCCTTCAGATGGTATTTTAAACTGCACGTGCTGCGATGGTAGTTCAGTTCACGAAGGCAATACACTCAAATGACTTTGATCTTATCAATGACACAGTTAGGTAACGTTAAAAAAATCAAAATTGAATTGGCGTAATTTTTACCACTTGCTAGGATGCTTTTAGTTCTATAAACCCGCGAAAACTCCACACAGCAAGCCCATGCAGGCGTGTCCTAAATTTCGCGTGCTTGATGTTTTTTCGCCGGTCTCGTAAGATCTGGTAAGGTGTTGGAGTTTTTCCATCGCCAGCGCTACGTCATAGGACTACATTATTTATTAGGCCAAGAAGAGTCTTAATTGGTCGTTAAAAAAATTTACAGCGTTAAAAGGGGGTTGGATTAATCCCATTAATAACGCGTTTTTCTGATACCTCTAATATAATATATATATATATATACTCACACTCCGGCCATCCTGTGTTGAGTTTGCATGTTCTCCCCGTGCTTGCGTGGGTTTCCTCCGGGTACTCCGGTTTCCTCCCACATTCCAAAAACATGCATGGCAGGCCGATTGAACAGGTATGAGTGTGAGCACGGATGGTTGTTCGTCTCTGTGTGCCCTGCAATTGGCTGGCAACCAGTTCAGGGTGTCCCCTGCCTACTGCCCGAAGATCGCTGTGATAGGCTCCAGCACCCCCCGCGACCTTAGTGAGGAGAAGCGGTACAGAAGATGGATGGATGGATATACAGTAATACCCCGGTTATCGCGGTTAATGGGGACCGAGACCACCCGCGAAAACTGAAAATCCGCGAAGTAGCGGCGCACCTTCAAAAATGCTTAAAAAAAAATGAATAAATAAATATATATATATATATATATATACATATATATATATATATATATATACGGCTAGAGAGAGAGAGAGTGACATTCATGTTATAACAAAAAAAACCCTGTAAAATATGTTGTCTGTTTACAATAACAATTGAGGGTCTAGAACACTGGTCTACCGAACAATTTACTTACGAACAACCAATTATCGTTATCAGCTTTCAAAAACAAGCAAACACTACAATTAGCTAACATAATTAGTCCGTCGTTTTGCGCAACAAATTAACATTTATAATTTCTATTTCTGGGGGTTTAAGATTACAGTAATACCTGTACATGAATAAAATTGTACCATACCATATAGAAAATGGGTGTAGAGAGAGAGATTCGTGTTAAACAATCAAACAATAAAACTGTCATGACCCGTGTCGGTCATGTCAGGGTTGTTGATTAGTATTATTGTCACGTCCCATGCCATGCTTTCGTGTTGTTTTCTCAGCTGAGTGGGGGCGTTTTCCGCCAGCGCTCGTTCCCGCCCTGTCTCGCCCGGCTGATGAGACGCACACACCGGTTCCCCGTTAGCTGACTCTCATTTGTACTGTTAATTACCGGACTATTTAAACACCCCTTGCCGACTGCTTGGCGTCGGTGCATTGCTCCCGCTACACCCTCTATTCGCGTTTGCCCCGATTGCTCGTTCATCCCGTTCTCGTTCACGTTCATTTGTAACTTGTCACTGTCCTTGCTCCCCGTCACTTTTCAGTCTAGTCACGTTCTGTTCACCTTCTGTTATTTTCGCATCCCGCCACGTTTGTGTTTGTCCAGTTACCTCGTTTGCCTTCCTGTTTTGTCGTTAATTAAACTCCCTTCAAGTTACCCGTGCCTTGGCTTCCCCGCATCTTTGGGTCCTCCCCGCTACCTCGCCTACCCGCGAGATTAACAAAAACAACATTTAACTGACCTCTTACAATAAGTTCTTCTAAGCGTAGTTGATGAAAAGACCTGTGCAGTACAATGAGGTAATAACGATGAATGACTGCACAGGGGCATGAAGAGCTTTACTGCTCCTCGGATGACGCCGCAGACTGTCATGACCCGTGTCGGTAATGTCAGGTCTTTGTTTGTTTTTGTCACGTCCCGTTTCGGTCATGCCATGTCTTTGTTTTGTTGTCCCAGCTGAGTGGGGGCGTTTCCTCCAGCGCTCGTTCCCGTCCCGTGTCATCATGGCTGGAGAGACGCGCCCACCAGCCACACACCGGTTCCTCGTCAGTCACGCAGCTGTTTCACATTGACTTCATAATTACCAGGACTACTTAAGCGCTCAGGACCGACTGCTTGGCATCGGAACATTGCTCCCTCTGCTTCCTTTCCCTGACTGTCATGGCCGAGTCCTGATATCGTTCTCTTTCTCGTTCACGCGCATAAGTTATTGGTCACTGTCCCTGTTTTCCTTGTCATTTTGTTCTGTTTAGTCACGTTTAGTTCCTCTTCGTTATTTTGCACTTTGTCACGTCAGTTTGTTTTCTCCCAGTATCTGGTTTGCCCTCTTAAGTTCCCTCATTAAATTCCTTTTAAGTTACCCTTGCCTGGCTTCCGTGCATTTTGGGTCCTCCTCCTTCACCGCGCTACAAGCAAGCTTGACACAGACGATGCAGGAGAAGCTGCAGGAGGCGGCGTAGTGGCTATAGGAGGTGGCGTAAAGGATGCAGGAGGCGGTGTAGCGGCTATAGATAATATATTTAATATTTTTTGATATTTTTAATTTTTGAATATTTTTTTTAGACCCGCGAATCACTGAAATCCGCGAAAGGTGAACCGCGAAGTAGCGAGGTATTACTGTATACATATATATATATATATAGTCACTGATGGTGTAGTGATACACTCGCCCGAGTTGTGTACGGGCTGCGTGGGTTCAGTTCCCACGGTGTCTACGTCTGCCCTGTGACTGGCTGGCGACCAGTTCAGGGTGTAGTGCGCCTTTTGCCCATAGTCAGCTGGGATAGGCTCCAGCACCCTATATATATATATATATATTAGTGCTGTGAAGCGATTATAATATTTTATCATAATTAATCAAATTTATATAAACTAAAATCATTTAGCAATGCTGTTTGAATCTGTCACTCAGGGGAAATTTGAGGATCAGTTTAAGGTGTTCGGGACTTTTTGGCTTCTATATACGTCTATGGCAGTGAATGAATTAACCATTATAATACAGGTCTGCCACAGTGGGCACTGGTTAAATTACAGTTTTTATCAGTCACTTTGGTCCATCTGTAGAATATTGTCAACATTTGCAAAACAGTAAGTGCATTTTTCAAAACTACATGTTGCAAAATCTCACGGTTACTTACAAAACTAGTCCCTCAGAATTCCTATAGTTCATCCCACAAAGGTAAATAATTAGGTTGATGAACATCTATCAGCTATCAGAATGACAAATCGTTACGTAATTGTAATTGCAATAGAGTACACTGTAGGGAAACTGTAATGTAAACTGTCGCTAAAGTTTGAATGACAATTCTTCGAAATTATAAATGTGACCTCTGAGACTGGTCAAGATTCATATAAACTTTTGCATTTACTATTGGTCTTGTAATTTGTTGTGGACAGACCATGTTATTACAATACAGAATACAGTAATAGAGAGAGCATACAGAAAGGAAAAGACAACACTGCATTGCACAAGGCAGAAAAAATAACCAACAAAGTAAAAATGTGAACACAGTACAGCCTCCTTTGAAAAAAAATGTACACGCAGCCCTATTTCCTTGCTAGAAAATGTGTCCGATCAAATGTCTTATAACCCCACTGGGCTGAGTGCTGACAATTTTTATGAATAAGGCCGGTGGGTAAAGAGATCGTGGCCCAAGGGCGGGGGACTGACTGGCAAAAAAGGGTCAAGTGCCCAGCTCTGGCTTTTACCACTGTATAATTTTTTTCTTTTCTAGCATGTTAAAAAAGGACACATAAAATAAAATCTTCAGCTCTCTGAAATTTTGTAGATATTTGATTTACTTTAAGAGTGCTTTGGCACCCCTAAAAATGGGCGAGAAATGCTTATGCTATCACTTACAAGGTGTGCTAAACGCAAACATGTTATGTCCCTTCCAAAACTAATTTGGTATGAGTTTGATGCTTCACTGTTGCACATTCATTTTGTTTTGTTGGATGAAGAAAAAAACGATTTACATTGACATCAATACCACACTGTTTACTAATTTATTTGTAATTGATTAGACATTTCATCTGGGAAGGCAAGTTATAACATAATTTATTAACAGAATAGAGAACATGCTGAATAGGTGTAAGATACGCTGACACAATGAAGGTAATTTAGCTACACAAAAAATAAATGTGAACAGAAAAGGTTTCCCGTGTTAATTTTCATGTTTTTGGGACATCGCTGTAATTTGCTCTGTAAGGGAGCAGTTGAGTTGCGTGAAGTATTAGCATCAAGAAGATCCTCCTGCAAAGTCCTTTAGATTCGTATCTGAGCATGGACTGCACTGTTGACAAGACTTGTTTAAGCAGCTTCTGATGAACTTTCAGAATTTTTTGTTTTCTTCATCAGTAAAAGTAGCCCTTTTGCCAGCCCTAATGAGTTTCTCATTCACTCCAATCTTTCTCACTGCTGCTAGATTACGGTTCAGATGCAAATTTCACCACTTGCAACGTCGTAGTCTGCAGAATATGATTCTCTTGAGTATTTGTATTCGATTATTCTCAATTGTAGGAGCTATCGATGCATACATTTAGAGTGCCCTGTTGTGGCTGTCTGTAAAATCACTTTTTTTTCATGTATACATCGCTTCATTGTATTAAGTCGCAGGACCAGCAAGCCAATGAAAAAAAGTGCGACTTATAGTCCAGAAAATATTGTGCTAGAAAGTCACAGAATGCTTGCTAGAACTGTCTCTTGAGGTCCACAAAAGCTGCTGATTTGCTTTCAGTGCTGGATTGTGAACATATAAATACACTTAACTTGAGGTCCAACGATGGATCGACAACTGATTATCACATTCATCGCTCGCAGTTTTTGATAATCGACAATCATTGAGATATAATCATTAAGATCATTTTCAATTTAAAACTGCTAATTCCCGAAATGCTGTTGGATCAATTAGTGTATTTTTCTATGGTGACAAGTTCAGTTATGCCATGCATTGGGTCTGTGAATATTGGCTGAAGACTACTACAGCGCCACATAAAAGCCTGCTTGATGTGTTTAGTTACGTGAGTGCACTGGCTGACAGGGCACTGTCAAGATGGAAGATGGATTGTAGCAATTGACCCCTGATGACCAGAAGACTCCCCTCCCCAACCCTTCTCCTACTGCAAGACAAAAGAAGCTTTTTTTCTTTTGTCGCAGCCCTCATCTTCTCTAGTTGCACTAACAGGTTGAGACCCTGCTGTCAATCCTCGATTCTATGCCACTTAACGTTCTAAGCTTTTGGCCCTTTTCGCTGAACTGTCGCACAGATGCCTTTTTTTTGTCAGTGCCTCCCTGCTCACTGAGAGGGTTGTGATCAGACAGGAAATTTCTTTACCAGAAGATGGTGTCTCTGGTGTTCTTTTGTTGTGTCCCCGTGGTATGAGGGTGAAAGTGATCTGTTTCTAGGGCCTGGGGTCTAGCCACCTAGAGTTAGAGAAAGTGAGAGAGAGAGAGAGAGCATTGCTGTCAGTGCCTCAGTCCCTCTGGGAGACTTCAGAGCTGCGGCTCATACTTCAGTTGTCTGTTGGAAACGCAATCACTTATGTAACTCCCAGTCCCCCCCAGAGATCCAGAGAAGAAGACAAATGTAAAAAACGTCCAGAGTTCTTAAATCCTTTTGAAACAATAAAAAATTTTGAGAGTATTTTGGCTCCACGTAAGCGGTACTTGATAAGGTTTGAGTTGTACATACCGTATTTTTTTATACCATAAGGTGCAGTTAAAAGTCCCAAATATCGCCCAAAACAGACAGGGCACCCGATTAGTGATTAAGCCGATTATTGGCCAGGCTGATTATCAGGGCCACTATTTGGCATTTTGCCAATTATTGGAATCTGCCTTTTTTTTTTTAAACTTTGAAGGCTGATAAATTAAAAGCTGGTTTATTTTGGCTCGCTGCAGCATCTCTCTCTCTCTCTCTCTCTCTCTGTGCTGTGCTGTGCTGTGCTGTGCTGGTGGTCCTGCCTGCAGAAGCAGATCGGCCGTCCCACAGCACCATCTGATTGGTTCCTTGTGCAGTGGGTAGCAGTCAATCAGAAGTAAAATGCCAGCCCGGGAGGAAACAGACTTTGCTCAAATTTGAATAAATGTCAGTCTCCTACAACTCACAATTAATAGAAAAATATTTGCCGTAGTAAACTTTAAACAGATGTTTGTTTTCATTTAACTGTAAGAAATGCAGCTGAGCCTGCATGGGAGCATCTTGGCGCAATCTATTTGCAGAAAAAGATTTAGCGAGAGGTACCCTTTTTCTCCTGTTCTTTGTGACATTTTCAAGTCATGCAAAGCAAGCTATTTAGAATGTTTATACAAATGATATTTGTGTTTTTATTTTTCATTGAAAGTAATGTGTACCAGTTGGTCAATTAAAAAAAAGCAGTGAATATGCTTTTCCTGCATTTATATTTATTTTGGTCAATGGGGGGAATTTATCGTGCATTAATCGTTAGAGGTAAAATTGCTCAATTTATTGGGCTATTGACTTGAGGTCATATCGCCCAGCCCTACATCTAACTTCCATCTTATAATTTTGTGCATATTTATAGCACAATGAAAACAAACTTAATTTGTTGGAGTCTAGAAGTAGTTGTTACCTTGTTGAAGCACTTGTACTCTTTTACCACAAAGCCACAAAGTTGTAACACATGCAGAATGTGGCCTGGCATTGCCTTGCTGAAATAAGCAGGGGTGACCCTAAAAAAGACGCTTGGATGGCAGTAAGTTTGTTGGAAACCTGTCCTTACCGTTCAGCATTCATGTGTCATGTCAGAGATGTCCATGTTACCCATGCCATTGGCACAAACACACCCCCATACCTATTACGATGCTCGCTTTTGACCTTTGCGGTGATAACAATCTAGATAGTCTTTTTTCCACTTTGGCCCGGAGGGCACGACATCCATCATTTCCACAAAGACTTCGAAATGTGGACTCGTCAGACCACAGCACTCCTATGTACTTTGCGTCAGTCCATTTCACTTGGTTTAGTTAAAAAGAAATGTAGACATAAATGAACCCTATTCTGTCTCTTAATTCTCAAGAATAGCACAGGGTGCAGTCATGCATCCACAGATGGAAAATTTCACAAAACGAAACAGCATAGTGAGATGAGAATCACAAACACCATTCTCATGTTTATCGTTTATTTAGTTTTTCAACAGTGCAGTATGATTAGGCTTCCTACTTGCTCTATGTGTGGCCTCACTTTTCATTTTCTTGGGAGCCATAATTTGCAGCAGATTTGAAATATTTGAGGCACGGCGCAAACAATGTTTACACTGCAGGAGGAAGCATAACTGACAACTGTTTTTGGATGCTGTAAATGTGTGAACTGAAGCAATATTTGTTAAAAAAAAAATTGGATCATCTGTTCCACTGTATCTTTATACTCTTGTCCAACAGCACTGGCAAACCTCATGCATTCAAAGACACATGGAAACAGCAGCACAACAGAACATGAATGACCCAAAATACCCTCCAACAGTAATGCACAATGACAACATAACCCAGTTTGTACAGTACTGTAGCAACAGTAACAGCGAGTTTAAATATACAGGCTAGAGTGGAATTTTTTTGCTGCTTTCCCAATTTTTGGACTGCCGTATTTTCACAACCATAAGTGACACTTTAAAGTCCCAAATCTTCCCCAAAACAGACGAGGCGCCCTGAACTGCGGCGTGCCTTGTGTAACCGACTGAGGCCCATAGATATGGACACATGGTATTCACCCTAGCAACGATCCTGATGCCCCATTGAACATTTCAGAGTGCATGTTAGCACAACCTGCTGGTTGAAGTCTTAGACTACTGTGTGCAGGCTGTGACAACTAAATTCTGTAAATACAGTAATCCCTCGTTTATCGTGGGGGATACGTTCCATAAATAACCCGCGATACGTGAAATCCGCAAAGTAGTCAGCTTTATTTTTTTCATTTTTATTTTGCAATGCATTTGATATGATGCATTGTTGTGGTTTGTTTGTGCGTGTAGATGGGAAGTTGTGGTCCTGCAGGGCCACCTTGTGGCATTGCTGCGTTCGTTTTAAGCGTTCTTCTTTATCTTTTTTTAATTATTCAACTTCCGGGTTGCTTCACTTTGAGACGTGTGCTCATATGTTGACAGAGGAGCGGTAAAAAAAGCCATCTATAATAATACACAATAGGTCCAGAGCATTATTTTGATTGTTTTGGGAAAAAAATTATATTGTGATTTTATTTTACATTGTCCGTAGGTCAGAATCTAGATGTGTATCCCAAGCTAAGGCAAGATAGCTGACTGTCGGAACAGTTAACTAGCGCCCTTGGAGAGCGGAATGAGGTACGGTAGTGTATAAAATGTTTAATATATTCAAAATGTTAATTATTAGTTGGATGGCAAATTGAAATTGTGTAATTTAATTCATTTGTATTTCTTCATTCCCTTGTATTGACTTGATAGGAGCTGTAAGAGCCAGTTCTTATTGTGCTATATTTTATTTTATGTTAAGAATTTACAAAGATTAATCTGTTTATAGGTAAACTGTGTTGTAAATAATGGTGTAGTTAATTTGATTATTCTGATTTGTGATTCCTGCGCATGCAGAGTAGACGATGTGCTGGTAGTCATGGAAACAAAACAGCTTTTGACCGTTCCCGTAGCGTTCTCATAGTTCAAGTAGATGTTATCCATTCGTTGTACTGAACGACATTGCTGACTGTACTGGATTGTGAAACTTTTAATACAAGAAGACAAAAGAGTTCCTTTGGGTCCATGTGAGTACTTAAATGAAAGTGAAAGCTGTGGATAAAATAATGTGCCACGACGGACGGGTCAGAACTACCTTCGACTTCCCGCACTGATTATCAAAGCTTACGAGAAAAGTGAATTCCTGCCGTTACAGTAGCGTTGTTTATACATGATTGATATGTGAATTATTTGTGAAACTACTATTACAATTTGTGTTTTTCTGTTCTTCTGTAGTTTTCACGGTGCAGAATGCTGAAGATTCTTGTTCAGAGACAAAAGATTATCGACACCCATTTGAAACTCTCTGTGTCCTCATTCGAAATCCAAGGGGCCGCTACACAGGGCACAATATCACTGTAAAAAAAATCCGCGAAGCCACGTTAGGTGAAGCGCTATATAGCGAGGGATTACTGTACACAATCAGAACAGACCAGTATGTATGTGCGGGAGAAAGCTGGACAAAAGGGCATGTCCACGATGCCTTAGTCTGTTTTATCATTCATGTTATTGCAAGTAAGAAACATCACAGATTTAGACAACAGACTAAAAAAAACACACGGTCCAAAGCACATCACTCACATCTCTCTAACCAGCCATCTGATTGGCTGAGGCTGATAGGCTCCCAGAATGCCTCAGTACTCTTTTTGTCCATCCATTATCTATACCGCTTCTCCTCACTAGGGTCGCAGGAGGCGCTGGAGCCTATCCCAGCTATCTTCGGGCAGTAGGTGGGGGACACCCTGTACTGGTTGCCAGCCAATCGCAGGGCACTCAGCGACGAACAACCATCCGCGCTCACACTCATATCTTGGGGCAATTTAGAGTGTTCAATCGACCTGCCATGCATGTTTTTGGAATGTGGGAGGAAACCGGAGTACCCGGAGGAAACCCACGCAGGCATGGGGAGAACATGCAAACTCCACACAGGATGGCCGGAGCCAGGATTGAACCCACGACCGATGCTGTCTCTCACTGTGCTAACCAGTCATCCACCGTGCCGCCTACTCTTTTTGTGTTATTTTTATTTCTTTTTGGGATATGAATGGCATGAGAGATGCATGTTTTGTGTTAATTTTATTTCTTTGTTTCATTGTTTGCGTGTATGCTGTTCAGTTATAGTTTTGGTTTTGATTTAAAATCGTGAAGTAGTGTGGTGACTAGTGACATCCCTCCCCTGGCATTGGCTATGTTGACTCGAGCGCTCTTATAGCGTAAATGGTATTACATTGACGAAGATATCGCTCTTGTAATGAGAGCCAACATGCGCGTGCTAGCATGTGCCTCATAGTGTGGTGCTCCTTGTGTGTGTGCGTTAAATACAGAAATAGCACCCACAATTGACACTGCGCCCTTTGATATGGCGCGTCTTTTGGGTGTGGAAATATGGCAATTAGACCGAACTACCTTCCCATCAAATTTTTCAAGACTCACGATTGTTTCCGGCTAAAAATTGTAAAAATTATCCATTCAATCTGTGTCAATATAACCACACCAAAAGCAACATAAGATAAGATAAGATAAAATGTCCTTTATTAGTCCCACAATGGGGAAATTTGAGGTGTTACAGCAGCAAAGATATAGATCACACAGAGTCGGCGGCGTAATGTAGCCGTTAATGTATAACATTAGCAGCAGACATTCATAAAAAGCATGCAAATATACACAGTATAAACTTATCTAAGTGTAAGGAAACACTCCTAATGCCTGTCCATTATACAGAGGGGGAAACGCTGTAATGATAAAAACTACTGAATGATTGAAAATACTGCAATCATAAAAATATTGCAATGATAAGAGTACTGTAATGGTAAGAGTACTGAAATTATAAAAAGGTACTGCATGATAGAAAATACTGCAATGATAAAAGTACTGCAATGATAAAATATACTGCAATGGTAAAAGTACTGTAATAGTAAAAGTACTGAAACGATAGAAAAATACTGCAATGATAAAAGTACTGCAATGATAAAAGTACTGTAATAGTGAACGTTCTGCAATGGTAGAAATGCTGCAGTGATAGAAGTACTGTTATAAGAATACTGTAATGGTAAACAAAATACATCATTGGTCAATATTTAAGTACACCATTGGCTGAAAGTACAGTAGTAGTATATATTGCATCGTAGGACTGCACAATTGCACTAATGCACTAATGCCCTCTCGTTTGTAGGCCTGACCCAATGTTCTTGTTAAAAAGTCTGACAGCAGTCGGCAGGAAGGAGCGGCGAAATCTCTCTTTGGTACAGCGAGGGTGTAACAGTCTATCACTGAAGGAGCTGTGGAGTGTTCTCAGAATGTCATTGAGTGGGTGGGCTGGGTTGTCCAGCATTGATGACAGTTTTGCCGTCATCCTCCTGCCCCCCACTGAGTCCACAGAGTCCAGGGAGCAGCCCAGGACAGAGCTGGCCCTCCTCACTAGTTTGTCCAGTCTCTTTTTGTCTCGGCCCGAGATGCCTCCTGCACAGGAAACCACTCCATAGAAGATGACTGATGAAACCACCGAGTCATAGAAGTTCCTGAGGAGTGTTCCCCGAACGCCAAAGGACCTCAGCCTCCTGAGTAGGAAGAGTCTGCTCTGACCCTTCCTATAGAGAGCGTCTGTGTTGTCGCTCCAGTCCAGTTTATTGTTCAGATGAACACCCAGGTACTTGTAAGTTGAGACCCTCTCAACGTCTGTTCCCTGGATATTCACTGGTGCAGGTGGAGAGTGCCGACGCTTGCGGAAATCCACCACCAGCTCTTTGGATTTCCCAGCGTTGATTTGGAGGCGGTTCTGCTGACACCAGTCCACGAACCCCTGCGTAACCCCTCTGTACTCCCGATCGTCTCCGTCAGTGATGAGGCCGACAATCGCAGAGTCATCAGAGAACTTCTGCAGGTGACAGGTTGTGGAATTGTATTTGTAGTCCGAGGTGTAGAGGGTGAACAGGAAGGGAGCCAGAACAGTTCCCTGCTGCGCTCCCGTGCTGCAGAGGAGCACGTCAGACACACAGTCCTGTGTCCTCACGTACTGTGGCCGGTTTGTGAGGTAGTCGTGGATCCATGTGATGAGGTGGTGGGCCACTCCCGCCTGCTCCAGCTTGTCTCCCAATAAGGCGGGCTGGATGGTGTTGAAAGCACTTGAGAAATCAAAGAACATGATCCTCACCGTGCCCCCCGCCTTCTCCAGGTGGGAGAGTGAAGTGTGGAGCAGGTAGATGATGGCATCATCCACACTGATGCCAGGCTGGTATGCGAACTGGAGTGGGTCCATTGAGGAGCTGACCAGGGGGCGCAGATGGACGAGGACCAGTCTCTCCAGGGTCTTCATCAGATGAGACGTCAGCGCCACTGGTCTGAAGTTGTTGAGCTCCTTCGGATGTGGTGTCTTTGGAACCGGAACCAGGTAGGATGTTTTCCACAGCTGGGGGACTCTGCCCAGCTTCAGGCTCAGGTTGAACATGTGCTGGACGATTCCACACAGCTGGTCTGCGCAGGATTTGAGGAGCTGGGAGCTAATCCCATCTGGGCCTGCTGCCTTCCTCGCCTTCATCTTCCTCAGCTGGTTCTTCACCTGAGATGTTGTGAGGAACAAGGCTGAGCAGGAGGAAGTGGTGGTTGTCTGATGAGGCTGGGAACTGGAGCCTGTGGAGAGAGAGAGGGGGAGAGAGGGTCTCGTTCGCAGTGGCAGGAGGGGTTGGTGGGGGCTGCAGCAGGGGAGCCTGAGCGGGGTCAGGCATTTGATCAAACCTATTGAAAAATAGGTTCAACTCATTTGCCCACTGAACCCCCCGCCCCTTCTGGGTCTTACCTGGTTGTCCGTGGCCTGAGATGGTCTTCAGGCCCCTCCAGACATCCCTGGCATTGTTCCGCTGCAGTTGTTTCTCCATCCGCATCCTGTAGGACTTTTTCCCCTCTCGGATCCTCCTTCTCAGCTGACGCTGCACTCTCTTCAGCTTGTCCTTGTCGCCTGACACAAAAGCCCTCTTTTTCTCCTTCAGTAGAGCTTTAATGTCTGGTGTGATCCAGGGTTTGTTGTTGGAGAAACAACTTACAGTCCTGGTGGGAATGGTGTTCTCCATGCAGAAGTTAATATAGTCTGTAATTGTGTCTGTTAGACCATTAATGTCCTCACCGTGAGCTTCGCTGAATACCTCCCACACAGTTGTGTTGAAACAGTCCTTTAAGGCCTCCTCGGCTTCTCCAGACCATCGCTGAACTGTGCGTGTCACAGCTGGCTGCCTGCGGACGAGAGGTTTGTACACAGGCAGGAGAGCAACCAAGTTGTGGTCAGCTTTGCCCAGCGGTGGGAGGGGCAGTGATGTGTACGCCTCCTTGGTGTTGGCATAGAAAAGGTCCAATATTTTATTGTCTCTGGTGTGGCAGGTTACATATTGTGTGAATGAAGGCAGAGAGGAGGAAAGAGAAGCATGATTGAAGTCACCAGAGAGAAGAAGCAGGGCATTTGGGTGCTGTGTTTGTAGCCTGGTCACATGCAGTCAGTACGTCACAGGCTGTCTCACTGTTAGCAGAGGGTGGCACGTACGCCGCCACCGCGATCACATGACTGAACTCTCGCGGTAAATAGAACGGACGCATGCTAACAGCTATCAGCTCAATGTCCCGACTGCAAAGTTGATCCTTAACAGTTATGTGCCCAGGGTTACACCATCTATCATTAACAAACAGCCAGTGCTCCCCCTTTCCTCTTACCGCTCTCCAGTGTCCTGTCCGCGCGTAGTATTTGGAAGCCGTCCAATTCCACGACGGCGTCCGGCGTTAGCTCTGTTAGCCACGACTCCGTGAACACCAGCAAGCTAGCCTCCCGGACAATCCTCTCGTGCCGAGTTAGCGCTGTTAGCTCGTCCATTTTATTGGGGAGGGATCTAACATTCCCCATAATAACGGACGGGGTTGTATTGTCTCCTCCTTGCCTGGCGTTTAGCCCCCGCACGACATCCCCGTCTCTTCCTCCTCATCTCGCGGGGGATATCGGGTCTCGCTCCGGGAGCCGACGCGGGGTTAGCACGGAGTGCTAACAGCTGATCTCTTGAGTACACGATCGATCCGTAGCTCCGAGTTTCATCTCCGGACACGATCGCGCAAAAAACAGCCCCCAACAGCAGTAAAACCACCGCAAGTTGTATGTTCATTGCTGAGATGAGGTAAAAATAAAATAAAACAGGGTAAAGGGGAAAAAACACACGAAAAAGGCTCAATAGTGAGCCACGCTGCTGTAAACAGGCAGCCACTCGCGCGGCACCGGAACGGCAGTGTGAAAATGCAGTGTGTCTGGCTCAGCTGAAGAAAACCATCCACTTTCCCAATCGACTTCAAACAATGAGCTCAATTCCCCTTGGGATTCTCCCACTGGCAAACTTTAACAAAACTTATCCACATGAAAGTTTTATAACAATTACTGGTGGTCAACATCTGTTTCTTCAAGGAACTAAATAAACTCACAATGAAGAAGTCCTTTCTTTTGAATAATATTTTAAGGACTGCATTCTCTAAAGCAGTTCTCCTACACCTTTTTTTGGCCAGAGACCGGTTAATGATATTACAGATTTTTTTGCACATTTTACAAACATTCTTCAATGGGGGGTTACAATCCTATATTCCCAATTTGTATTGTCTTGTAATTTACGGCAGTTAGGCAAGATAAATAAAACAGAACGATTTGTCTTTTGTATTTTTTTGTATTTGAATCTTCAAATAGACACAATCAAGATTGATGCTTGCTAAAAAATGATTTTCATCCAGAACAGTAGTACTTATATGCTCCATCCGTCCATCCATTATCTTTACCGCTTCTCCTCACAAGGGTCGCAGGGTGCTTAAGCCAGCTGCCTTCAAGCAGTAGGCGGGGTACACCCTGAACTGGTTTCCAGACAAACGCAGAGCACACATAGACGAACAACCATTCGCACTCATACCTAGGGGCAATTTTAGAGTGTTCAGTCAACCTACCATGCATGATTTTGGAAAGTGGGAGGAAACCAGAGTACCTGGAGAAAACCCACGCAGGCATGTGCAAAACATACAAACTCCACACAGGAAAACCGGAGCCGGAAACGATCCCACGACCTCTGCACTGTGAGGCCGCCGTGCTAACCAGTCGCCCAGTGTGCTGCCCATATGTGCTCCATTACAAATAAAATTAATTAATGAATGAATTAATTTGTGTGGTCCCGCACCAAATAGCGGCCGGACCAGTACCAGGCTGTGGACCAGTGGTAGGGACCACTGCACTCCTGGATTTGATGATTGATTATGTTATGAAAATGACATGTTGGCCTCAGTTTTATGCGTTCACTTTCTCATGGATCATTTTCATCAACCCAACATCTTCCCGTCAAATGCTTGTAATCTTCTTGCAATCAACTGAAAATTGTTTTTTTTCATACTCCGAAAAATAATGAGCTGCTGAGCAGTACTTATTTTCGTCAACCCCAGACAAATATAACGTATATGACTCTGCATTTTTTGTTTAACTCACTGGCAATGTACTCGTCAATTATATCTAAATGATCATTGTCCTGCAAGATAAACTTTTTCAACTTTGTTTTTGTTCTCGGGAAACAATGCGCCTGCTTTCAAAAACTCTTCTTTGTTAAAATGTTTGCTGGCTTTTGTTCAATTGAATGCCAGAATGCTCAATAACATCTTGTCGATTAAAAAACAAAAACAAAAAAAAACCTTGCTATACATTCTTGCGCTGACTGCTTTTTAGGGTAGTTTTGCATGCTTTGTGGAAAAGTGCCAAATAACATTGCATTCTCTGAAATTTTTTTTTTGGGCAGATATAAAATGCCATTATTGTTGGGACCTCAGTAATATTTAGTTGCCCATTTTTGTTTAAACACTTACTCATTGTTTACTTTATTTTTCAATTCTTCCACTTGACCTAAGGACTGAACGACACTGCCATGAGACAGCAGCTTTGCGGGGCGTTGAAAAGGTGAAGAGGGTATTGGATCAGACAACATCAAATGATTGAAATTGAGCATCATGTCTGGCATCTAGAAATAAACAAACAGCGAAACGAAATCTCACAAAAATTTAGGCTCCTCGTATTTCTGTTAAGTCATGTGTGAGCCAGACAACAAGCTGGTTTGCTTTGTGAGATGATATCGCCATAAGAGAATGAAGAGGTTCTATCTCTTGGCAATATTGCCATGTCTTGTTCTTCTTACTCCAAGATCGCAGAAAGGATTTTGCCATTGGAAAATGTTTGCTCTATGATTCATCAAGGAGCCGAATGGAATGAAGGATCGAATTGTTTTCTTCCTTCTGTTTAACCTCAATTTGCTTCTCTGATTACAGTCATTTCACTTTTGTAAATAAGATGATTTTTGTGTCTGCTGCTCCGCTTTTTCCAAGTCAACAATCAGAAACCATTAGTGTCTGCCTCTGTCTTGCTTCTGTTTACAAGTTTTCATGTCATTTTCACTGGACTGTAAAAAGGAGGGCTTTGCACAATTTTTGACGGTTAGTTTGTCAAACAAACTTATTTTAATGAACGCCATTTTCATTGAGAGGGAAAATGTTTCGGACAGCTGGCAAATAGCCTATTGGTCAATATCA
The DNA here is from genome assembly GCF_059441095.1 of Idiotropiscis lumnitzeri. Lineage (NCBI taxonomy): Eukaryota > Metazoa > Chordata > Actinopteri > Syngnathiformes > Syngnathidae > Idiotropiscis > Idiotropiscis lumnitzeri. Next base: position 11,789,675 of record NC_142411.1, read on the forward strand.
TTCCATCTCTCCACCTCAGTTGAAGAGCAGAGTCTGGAAGGTTACTTTAAAAATGTATTCCGATACAGTTACTAGTTAAAATTATAGTTGGGAGCGTAAGAAATGTAACTTCATTACTTTTAATTTTTAATTACTCCAATACCAAATATGTTAAAAAAGTAGTGCTGCCAAGCAATTACATTTTCTGAACTAATTAATCGCAAAGGAAATTCCGCAATTAATTCCAATTAATCACATTTTTAAATGACTATTTTTTGTGAAGCTTGTAACAGGCATTTACTTTAATGATATCTTGGAATTAATGTTAAATCACCCAATATGAAGTGTATTTTAGATTATTGCTGTCCTAATAGCTTTCTTTGATCCATGAATATGATCCAAATGGTGTCTGGCATTTTTCTTTAAAGCAATTCTCTAAACTTCCATAGTACATTTAGTTCATGTACAGCTAATATTTGAATTTGGCTTTGCGAAGTATGCAAATTATTTTGAAGTCAATAAAACTGAGCTAAAATATTTAATTGCGTAAATTTAAGAGTCAACCCACAATATTAATTAGGGCTGCTCAAGTTAAAGCACAACATTTGGAGAATAATATAAAGGCGACAGACGGCCTGTACCCTTTGTTCGTCAGTTCAGCGAAACTTAGGAGTCACTGCTGCCAAGAAAGACATAAGTACTATGCAAAGTCAAATCCAAATACTATTTGTTGTACGTCTTTGGCACATAATCTCAAAGCAAAAAACCTCCACACGGCCTTGCAGATGAACATTGGCATGTGGCGCACGCGGCCAGAACTCAACATGTAAGCGAAAGGTTTTGAGGAATTGTTACTATGAGAAGAATGTATGCAAGATCCATGCACAGCTGAGTCAATTTTGTTCAACAGATGTTTTTTACGAATAATTGTATTCAAGGATCTAAGAAGAAACTGCAGGTTCTTGTGTGTGCAAACACAATTTGAGGAGAGGATAAGTTTGTAAGAAATTAAAATGGGGCAAATGAGGGCTAATAGCAAAGGCTAAGGTAATGGAGTGTGAATCAAATCACCAACAGTGTTGGGAACATTATTTTAAAACTATAAAACTGCTATAAAATTAATTAGTGATAGTTACTGATTACTTGCGCAAAAAAGTAACAGAGTTTGGAATTGAATTACTTTCTAATAAAAGTAATTTGTTCCTAGTCAAATTAAAATTTTCACCAATTTAAAACATATATATATTTTTTCTCAACGGTTTTCAAAACAGTAACAGTCAAACAATATAAAGTATGTTCACAGTAACTGTAGCGAGTTACATAAACTCTCACAACCTGAGACAAATAGTCTGTTGATCGCAGGAGTGTCGCGATACAACTTTTACACTTCTGATTCAGTACCGATATTTCAGCCTCAATATCGATCCACATGTTTTTACTTATTTATTAGTGTAAAATGTTCGAAGCGCCATGATTAAGTGATACTATTCAAACAAAGAGCAATAGCCAATAGTATATATGTGACCCATTTATTCCAAACATTTGAATCACATAAATTCAACCTTAAACAATGAGAATATTCTGCATTTGAATAAAACAAACGAAAAATAAATGAAAGGATCTTAAGAAATAATCCTCATTAAGTCAATATAAACACATTATACTCTTCAAAGTGCAAAATAACCATTCAAGTTTGCTTAAATTGGCTGATATTGGACCGATATATAAATATTGAATTTGGACACAACATAGGATACGTTCACCCTGCAGCGCGTGATGCCCGATTCCTTTTTTTTTTTTTTTGTTGAATGCAATCTTTTTATGTATTTGTTCAAAATACAAAAACAAATGTCGCTTCTAATGTGAAAAAAACTCATTCGTGGTGTGACACGCTTGCGCACAAAGCATGTTGTGGGACGAGCATAAAAAAATACATAAATACAGTCAGGTGGTGTTGTGTTTATGGAAGTAATATAGTCCCGCATGTAGGTGCTCATTTTATCATTTCATATCGTCCGAGTAGAGAAGCGGGAGGAACAATATATCTCTATATATAATATTTGACAACATTCCTTAATCTCTTTATTTCATGGACACGTGTATCATTGTTGTGCGTAATAAATCACGGAATTACTACTCTCACCACAAATGCCAACTACGGGAAAAAATAAGTCAGATTACTCCATTAATAAGAAAAAAATTGTTATGTAACAATGTTAGTTAAAATGACATTATCACCAACACTGATTACAAGCACCAGATTTCACTGCAATATTATGTAAGATTATAGTGCCTGAAAACAGCATTTTTAAAACATCTGTAAAATATTATTAGTGAATTTTACACTTGATGACGCTATGTTGGCAAAGGGAGTTTAAGAGCTTTTTGTAAAAGCTTGCTTTTGGCACATAGGAGAGTGTTTTGGATCGCGGCAATCAGATGACAGTTGAGACGTGAGTGCTGAGACGGGCGTTTTATAAGCGATGTTCGAAAACGTTTGTTGATGAATCTCCACATATGGAGATGACTTCATGTGTGGATACAGCTTCTTGTTACCCATTGTGACTATGAAAATAATATAAAAATCTAGTTTCAGTTTGGTATAACCGTGGGGGAAAATATGTTTGGTAATTTCCCTTAAAATACTTTTTTTCTGCTTACTTTTCAAATCCCTCCCTCTTCATGATACCTTTATGTATCATCGCAACTGTGGTCATGGCGGAGGCCATGCCAGGCTCTCCTCCTCCCACTGCCCACCCAAGAGATGAGCTCTCCGAAACCCAACGGCCAACTGACACACAGTGTTATATAAGATAATATTTAACTTTTTTTTTTCAGTCCATTATTGAGAGTGATGCATATATTATTTTCATTTTCTATTTTAAACTTTATCCTTATGTTTCTTGGCATGCTGATGCCAACCAACCTCAAACTTCATTTCATGTTTGCCGTGGCATGTCAACTGAAGACAGCCCACGACAAAGCAGAGGCGAGAGCAATGAGTGCATCACACATGGTGAATACGAGGTAGACGTTAAGCAGCATGGAGACCATAATTTGCCGGATTTAGTGGCAAAAAAATAAATCATCCATCATTATTCGAAGGAATTTGGGATGAAAAACAGAGACTGAACAAAAGTGAAGTGTTGTGCTTGTTTTGCTCACTTGGCAAAAATTGTAACAAAGCAAGCCAGCACGTTATGTTAAAGAACACCACTGGTGTCAAACTCAAGGCCCAGGGGCCAGATCTGGCCTGTGACCTCATTTTGTGTGGCCCGTGAAAGGCAAATTATGTGCGTCAATTTTCTGTTTCTAGCATTTTCTTCACTTTTAACTAGTGATATTTGGCATTTTGTAGATTATCGGCATATGCCTTTTTTTTTTTAACTTTCAAGGCCGAATTAAACGGTTTATTTTGGCTCGCTGCAGCACACATCTCTCTCTCTCCCTCCCTCCAGTCCTACCATCGGTTATCAGCCATCATGACTTCTAATAATCGGTATGGGCTCTGAAAAAAGCATATCTGTCTATCACTCTTTTTAACAACATTGAGATATGAGATATTGTTATTTATTTGTTAAATCTGCCCCTTTTAAAATAAATTAAAAAATTGTTGAGGAAACACTTACTGGCTGTCAGGGTTCGCCGGAAGGCGAGTTGGAGGAAGGACCCAAGATGCGAGGAAGCTGGGAAAAGGGTAACTTAAAGGGAATTTATTAAATGAATCAAACAAGGACAAACAACGTGGCCGGGTGCAAAGTAACAAAGGAGATCAGAACGTGACTTAACCTAAACGTGACGGGGAACAAAGACAGCGACAAACTAACATGAACGTGAACGGGGACGAGCAATCGGGACAAGCGCATATGGGGGGTGTGTAGGGAGCCGGAGCCGGAGCCGGAGCCGGAGCCGGAACCGGAACTGGAACTGGAACCGGAACCGGAACCGGAACCGGAACCGGAACGGGAACGGGAACGGGAACGGGAACGGGATCAGGGAGCGGTCGTGACAGTCCTGGAATGGAGCAATGCACCGACAATGAGTTGTTGGAGTGAGGTGTTCATATAGTCCAGTAATTAGGGGAGCAGATGGGTATCAGGTGTGTGAGGCTAACGGGGAACAGGTGCGTGGCTGGTGGGGAACGAGTGCTGAAGGGAACGCCCCACTCAGCTGACAAAATAAACAGAATGAAGAAATGGCAGGAAGGTGAAGAAGAAGAATAACAAAAACACTGACATGACCGACACGGGTCATGACACTGGCTTCTGATTTTAAAACTGGCTTTCCATCAATTTGCTGTGTGTATGGTGTGTATGTGATAGGGCTGGGAGATATGACCTTAAATCAATATCACGATAAATTGAGCAATTTTACCTCAATAACGATAAATGCACGATAAATTGCCCCCCGTGGACCGAAATCAAAATAAATGCAGGAAATGCATATTAACTGTTTTTTCTAATTGACCAACTGTTGCACATTACTTTCAATGAAAAATAAAAGTACAAAAATCATTTGTATAAACATTCCAAAAGGCTTGCTTTGCATGACTTGAACAATGTCACAAAGAACAGGAGAAAAGGATTATCTTAACAAAACCTTTTTCTGCACATGGTTTGAGCCAAGGTGCTGTAATGCCATGTGCAAAGGCCTAGATTTGTGTAAAGGTCTCTTGTAAACAATATACATGCCACCATCTGCAAAGGAGCTAGTGTGGCCTGTAAACAAAATGCTAAATACAATGATAAAAAAATACTGAATGATACAAATACTGCAATGATAAAAGTACTGCTATGGTAAAAGTACTGCAATGATAAACAAAACTGTATTGGTAAAAGTACTGTAATGGTAAAAATACTGCAATGATAGAAAAATACTGCAGTGATAAAAATACTGCAATGGTAAAAGTACTGTAATGGTAAAAGTACTGCAATGACTGCAATGATAGATAATACTGCAATGATCAAAGTACTGTAATGATAAAAGTACTGCTATGGTAAAAGTACTGCAATGATAAAAAAAAATGTAATGGTAAAAGTACTGTAATGGTAAAAATACTGCAATGATAGAATAATACTGCAGTGATAAAAATACTGCAATGGTAAAAGTACTGTAATGGTAAAAGTACTGCAATGACTGCAATGATAGATAATACTGCAATGATCAAAGTACTGTAATGGTAAAAGGACTGCAATGATAGAAAATACTGCAATGATAAAAATACTTTAATGATATGAATACTGCAATGGTATACAAAATACAGCATTGGTCACTATTTAAGTACAGCATTGGATAAAGCACAGTAATAGTGTGTATTGCATCCTAGAACTGCACAATTGCACTAATGCCCACCCGTTTGTAGGCCTGACCTAATGTTCTTGTTAAAAAGTCTGACAGCAGCCGGCAGGAAAGAGCGGCGAAATCTCTCTTTCGTACAGCGAGGGTGTAACAGTCTATCACTGAAGGAGCTGTGGAGTGCTCTAAAAGTGTCATTGAGTGGGTGGGCTGGGTTGTCCAGCATTGATGACAGTTTCGCCGTCATCCCCCTGCCACCCACTGAGTCCACAGAGTCCAGGGAGCAGCCCAGGACAGAGCTGGCCCTCCTCACTAGTTTGTCCAGTCTCTTTTTGTCCGGGCCCGAGATGCCTCCTGACCAGGAGACCACTCCATAGAAAATGACAGATGAAACCACAGAGTCATAGAAGTTCCTGAAGAGTGTCCCCTGAACACCAAAGGACCTCAGCCTCCTGAGTAGGAAGAGTCTGCTCTGATCCTTCCTATAGAGAGTGTCTGTGTTGTCGCTCCAGTCCAGTTTATTGTTCAAATGAACACCCAGGTACCTGTAAGTTGAGACCCTCTCAACCTCTCTTCCCTGGATATTCACTGATGCAGGTGGAGAGTGCCGACACTTGCAGAAATCCACCATCAACTCTTTGGATGTCCCAGCGTTGATTTGGAGGCGGTTCTGTTGATACCAGTCCACAAAACCCTGAGTAACCCCTCTCTCCGTCAGTGATGAAGCAGGTGACAGGTAGAGGAATTGTATTAGAGTAGTGTGAGGTGTAGAGGGTGAACAGGAAGAGAGCCAGAACAGTTCTCTGCGGCGCTCCCGTGCTGAAGAGGAGCACGTCAGCCTCACAGTCCTGTGTTCTCTCGTACTGTGGCTGGTTTGTGAGGCAGTCGTGGATCCATGTAATGAGGTGTTGGGCCACTCCCACCTGCACCAGCTTGTCTCCCAATAGGGTGGGCTGGATGGTGTTGAAAGCACTGGAGAAATCAAAGACCATGATCCTCACAGTGCTCCCTGCCTTCCCCAGGTGGGAGAGTAAAGTGTGGAGCAGGTAGATGATGGCATCATCCATACTGATGCCAGGTTGGTATGCGAACTTCAGTGGGTCCCTCGAAGAGCTCACCAGGGGGCGCAGATGGACGAGGACCAGTCTCTCCAGGGTCTTTATCAGATGCGACGTCAGCGCCACTGGTCAGAAGTTGTTGAGCTCCTTCGGATGGGGGGTCTTTGGAACCTGAACCAGGCAAAAAAAACAGCTGGGGAGCTCTGCCCAGCTTCAGGCTCAGGTTGAACATATGCGGGACGATTCCACACAGCTGGTCTGTGCAGGATTTGAGGAGCTGAGAGCTAATCCCATCTGGACCCGCTGCCTTCCTTGCCTTCATCTTCTTCAGCTGGTTCTTCACCTGAGATGTTGTGAGGAACATGGCTGAGCAGGAGGAAGTGGTGGTTGTCTGATGTGGCTGGGAACTGAAGCCTGTAGGGGGCGGAGGGGAGAGAAGAGATGGGAGAGCAGAGGGGAGAAAGAGGGGGAGGGTCTTGTTCACAGCGGCAGGAGGGGTTGGTGGGGCTGCAACAGGGGAGACTGAGCGGGGACAGGCATCTGATCAAACTTATTGAAAATTTGCCCTCTGATGGTCCCTCCGCCTTCTGGGTCTTTGGTTGTCCGTGGCCTGAGATGATCTTCAGGCTCCTCCAGACATCCCTGTCATTATTTTTTCCGCAGCTGTTCCCCCATCTGCATCCTGTGGGACTTTTTCTCCTCTCTGATCCTCCTTCTCAGCTGACGTTGCACTCTCTTCAGCTCCTCCTTGTCGCCTGATACAAAAGCCCTCTTACTCCTTCAGGAGAGCTTTAATGTGTGATCCAGGTTTTATTGTTGGAGAAACATCTTACTCTCCAGGTGGGAATAGTGTTAGACCATTAATATCCTCCCTGTGGGTTTCGCTGAATACCTCCCACACAGTTGTGTTGAAACAGTCCTTTAAGGCCTCCTCCGCTTCTCCAGACCATCTCTGAACCATGCATGTCACAGCTGGCTGCCTGCGGACCAGAGGTTTGTACACAGGCAGGAGAGCCACCAAGTTGTGATCAGCTCTTCCCAGCGGGGGGAGGACAGTGATGTGTACGCCTCCTTGATGTTGGCATAGAAAAGGTCCAATATTTTATTGTCTGTGGTGTGGCAGGTTACATATTGTGTGAATGAAGGCAGAGAGGAGGAAGGAAAAGCATGATTGAAATCACCAGAGATAAGGAGCAGGGCATATGGGTGCTGTGTTTGTAGCCTGGTCACAGCTGTAGTCAGTACGTCACAGGCTGTCTCACTGTTAGCAGAGGCGGGGACGTACACCGCCACCGCGATCACATGACTGAACTCTCGCGTTAAGTAGTACGGATGCATGCTATCAGCTAGCAGCTCAATGTCCCGACTGCAAAGTTGCTCCTTAATAGTTATGTGCCCAGGGTTACACCATCTATCATTAACAAACACAGCCAGTCCTCCTCCTTTCCTCTTACAGCTCTCCAGTGTCTTGTCCGCACGTAGGATTTGAAAGCCATCCAATCCCACAACGGCGTCCGGCATTAGCTCAGTTAGCCACGACTCCGTGAACATCAGCAAGCTAGCCTCACGGAGGTTCCTCTCGTGCTGGGTTAGCGCTGTTATTGTGTCCATTTTATTGGGAAGGGCTCTAACGTTCCCCATAATAACGGACGGGAGGACGGGGGTGGTATTGTCTCCTCCTTGCCTGGCGTTTAGCCCCACACAACTCTCCGTCTCTTCCTCCTCAGCTTGCGGGGGATATCGGGTCTCACTGCGGGAGCCGGCGCAGGGTTAGCACAGAGTGCTAACAGCTCATCTCTTGTGTAAACGATTGATCCGTAGCTCCGAGTTATGTCTCCGGACACGGTCGCACAAAAAACAGCCCCCAGCAGCAATAAAACCACCGCAATTTGGATGTCCATTGCTGCAATGAGGTGAAATAAATAAAACAGGGTAAAGGTAAAAACACATGGAAAAGGCTCAACGGAGAGCCGGGCTGCTGAAACAGGCAGCCACTCGCGTGGCGCCGGAACCGGAAAAGGAATGCAGTGCCATGTTTCCTAGTGGCGGTTTGCGTTGGTGTGACGGTTTTTGGAGCATATGGTGCATACCGGTTTTAAACCGGCTGAAGCCAGAATGAACATCAATTTCTCTGTCCATTCATTTTTAAAATAACACGAATCGCCCTTGCTAACTTTCGAGCAAGCCATGCTTTCAGCAGCACTCTATTCCTGTCTGCTGCGCATTTGAGAGTAGATCGGAAACAAAAGATTTGATTGGCTCAAATCACTGACGCTTTTGCCGTAGTAGCAGCTACCACCTTTGCGAATGTGCCCTGAAAAAAATTCTGTTCGTGTACATTTATCATAGATTGGTCATGGGTCCGGTCCGAACCATCAGTCGGTCCGGATCCGGACCAAGGTCCGCCATTTGGTGATGCCTGCTGTACAAGTTGCACTGTTGCATTTCAACCATGCATGCACATGTCGTTTTATATAGGGTATTAACAATTGACTCGCTGGGTTGTGTAATTTAGCACAAGGTTAAATTCAGATGTAGTTGTCTTGACCTTTCTTCTTTTGTCTCTTTTGACCATATCAACAGCATGTGGTCGTGGTTACTACAAAATGTCCTCCCAGGACCTGCAGTGCTCTCGCTGCCCAATGCACAGCTTTGTTGACCGTGAGGGCTCCCGGCGCTGTGACTGTGATGACGGCTACTACAGAGCTTTCTCTGACCCTCCTTCTGTGGCCTGCACAAGTAAGTCTACCCCGGTGTCGTTCGGAATACATTACATAAAGGATGACACCTGAAGAATGACTAAAAATGCAACATTAGGCTCCAAATATAATAGTTATACAACCTTGAACTCTTCCTTGGAGGTCTTTCTGTAAGGAGTTTGTGTGTGAGTTTTGGTCAATGAATTCTAAAGACAAGAAATTTTTGTGTTTACTGTGGAGAGGGGCTGGCTTGTAGGTCTATAATTTCTGACCCACTGTTGAATTGATGATTATATTTTTTAATTGATAAGCAAATAAATTATTTATATATATATATATATATATATATACATATATATATATATATATATATATGTATATATATATATATACATATATATATACATATATATATATATATATATATACATATATATATACATATATATATATATATATATATACATGAATATATATATATATATATACAAATATATATATATATATATATATATATATATTAGGGCTGGGCGATAAACCGAAAATTTACCGTTACCGAAATTTATTACAATGACCGAAATCATTTTGCCCATGTCGGTTAATTCGGTGTTGAAAAAAAAAAGAAAAGCCTTTTCTGTCTACGGCAATGTTCATGCCCCTTTAAGACCGCTACAGCGCCTCTAGTCACGTGACTCCACCGGTCTGATCGAGAAAGAAAACAGACGTCTCTGTCGTAGCTGGCAATTCAAATCCAGAAGCTTTTTCACCACCCACAACACAACCATGCTGAGCTGAAAGTTCAAAGTGAGAAGCAAGGTTCGACAAGTGACAACAGCCCATTATCGGAGGCGACACCATACGAGAGAACGTCTCAGAGGTGGACGCGATAGCCTAGCACAGAGCTAAAGATAAAGCTCTTCTATTTACAGCGGCGCGCACAGGATTTAAACGCTTCATGAAAGCTGTATTTTCCGAGATGGACTACATCGGGCCGGGAGCTTAGACATGTCAAGCATTTTGCATCTACATCCGACTTGTGGTCGGGTCGCAACATGGATTCCTTGATTGAGCCTGACTGTGCATTACATAGACGACAAGTGGCGACCGCGCACCAGAGTACTCGAGAGGGCACATGCACACTTGTTTATTTGTCTTGCATTGACATTTTCTTTAGCATTTTTTTTATTTGCCATTATTTACAACATGAGAGAATCTTGGCGCAATCTATTTGCAGAAAAAGATTTTGCAAGAGGTACCCTTTTTCTTTGTGACATTGTTCAAGTCATGCAAAGCAAGCAATTTGGAATGTTGATACAAATGATTTGTGTACTTTTATTTTTCATTGAAAGTAATGTGTACCAGTTGGTCAATAAAAAAAAACAGTCAATATGCATTTCCTACATTTATTTTGATTTTAGTCCATGGGGAGAATTTATCGTGCATTTATCGTTATCGAGGTAAAATTGCTCAATTTCTCGCGATATTGATTTGAGGTCATATCGCCCAGCCCTAATGTATATATACATGAATATGATTTATTAGGAGTCACTTAGAGTGTAGTTCTGGGCGGCCACACCCATTAGGCCAGTGGATCCTAAACTTTTTTTGCAGGGCCCCCCTTTTGGTAATGAAAATTGTATGTGGCATACCTTAACAAGGAAAAGTGTTCACGGTAGCCCTGCTGTCCCTCTTTTCCCTTTTTTTTTTTTTTTTTAAATCAGTCATCTGAGCTTTAATGAGACAGTTGAGTTGACAAGTGGCTGCTATTGTTGTTGGTTGTTGTGGGGTTTTTTTGTGTTGTTATTTTGGCACAATTGTGAATGTGTGCTCCCATACCGCCAGAGGTAATCACCCTTTTGGTAATTTAATGTGCATTGCTAGTCATGTGTAGCCATTGTGGACTGTTTGACTTTTGGTGTTTTTGGCTGTGACATTCTACAGAGGGTATCACCATTTAGTCACAGCAGCATATTTTGCAACAGGCCCGCTTTTGACCAAAGAATGACAATGCTATTAGACTGGTGCAGCCTGACTGTGATGGTACAGCTGCTGGGCACTTGTTGTGGCAGCATCTATGCACCAACTTCGTTTTTGTTGAGCGGAGATTGCAGCGCTGTTGGACTGTTTGCGATAGACCGGCTCAGAGGAGCTTCACTGGGGTCTCCTGAAAGTCACAGATGTGCTCCATAGCAACTCCGTTGCCTCTCAGCATGCCATTATGATTCTAAACTTGTATTTCTGTTTATTGTATTAGCTCGGTGGATAATGATCATGAAAGTAAAACACTTGACTGAAAGATTGAAATTTCTCACAGCAGCGGGAGTCCAGACAGGATCCTGCTTCTTCATTTGTCCAACACAGGCTAACACTTACATGACAGTGCTTGATGCCATTTTTTGCCACAGTATAGCGAGGCATTTCATCTGAATGGTTGGGACCATTTGCTTATATGTGCATGCTGAAATATTTTCTAAATCTTTTTCTCCAATAGCTGTCAGCAACTCCGTATGACAAAACGTGAACACATCTGTTTTTTAGGATACCCCCTAAAATGGTGCCCTCTTACTGTCAGGACCGCTTCCCAGCTCACGCGGAAGACCGGGGTTCGATTCCCCGGTCTTCCGCGTGAGCCATATGTTGGAGCAGTTTTCTTTTGAGTAATGCAGTATGGCAACACCACCACTAGGGCAATTGATGACGTCAGCACTGGTTGCGTTCATCCATAAATAACGAATGCAGGACAGGTGGGGGAACGCTGGTCGGATACCGTTTTTCAACCACACTTACTCAAGACGCATTATTTATGTACAAACTGGAAGATAGAAGATAGTATATTGTATTGATTACCGCATATGCGCGTATGGTTTTGATGTGAAGTTTGGAAGACCGTAGCCATTGATTTATTTATTTGATTTACTTGACTTCACGGCATGACATCTGGACTGAAATGACTACGATTAAGACTAACCCTTGACTGTTTGACGTGACATACATAACTACACATCAACATCAAGACCAGTGAAGCCGAGCGAACGTCATCGCAACTTCAACCCATGGTGAGTGAGTGCGCGTCAAAACTTTCTTTCGCCAGCGTATCATTGAAACGGCAGTAACAGCGGTGAAGGGTGGATTCTTAAGCGCTGACACAGGAAGTGGTGTTGAGCAAGGTATTTATTTAGACCGTCAAGCAGGTTACAATAATCACTAGGGAGTATTCTCTTATCAATTTCGTATACTAATAGGATTCTATGATTACAACCGCCGGGATAGACGGAACGAAAAACGCTGGAGGACACAGTCACACCAGGAAATAAATCATGAAAAAACAAAAAGCGCTTGCAAGGCAAGGAACTGAAAAACGAATAATTGCTTACCACAAAAAGGGTGAAGACAAATCCAAATACGACGATAACAAAAGGCGAGCCGAAAAGTAGCTAGAAGCGTCAAACAATAAACACAAAAGTACGCACGAGCAACACACGAAATCAATCGTGACGAGAACAAAAACTATGAGCATGAGCAAAAGCAGTAACATGAGCAACGCTGGATAATAATCCGACGCGGGTATGACCGCGTCGGTGGCTTAAATAGTCCGCAATCAATCTCTTGATCAGACGCAGCTGTGTGGCTCGTGAGCGCGTCCCGCTCGTGGCCGATTCCAGGAGCGGGCGCCGTCGGACCACGCCCACTTGCTGCAACCACAACAGACGGATCGTGACAGTACCCCCCCCTCAACGGACGCCCCTTGGCGGACCACCTGGTTTTGACGGGTTGGCGTTGTGGTAGTCGCGGAGCAGAGATGGACACATGATCCAGGAGCGGGGGATCCACTGCCGTTCTTCTGGACCATAGCCTTCCCAGTCAACCAGGTACTGGACTCCCCTTCCCCTGCGCCTGGAGTCCAAGATCTCCCGTACCGTGTAGACCGGGTCGCCGTCGATGATTCTCGGAGGTGGCGGCGGGGCGGAGGACGGCACCAGCGGGCAGGTAGGAGCTGGTTTGATGAGCGAGACGTGGAACACGGGGTGTATCCTCATGGTGGGGGGCAGCTTCAGCCGGACTGAGACTGGGTCGACTCGACCTCAAAAGGACCCACTAAGCGCGGGCCCAGCTTGCGAGACGCCCCTGCCAGGTTTAGGTCGCGGGTGGACAGCCAAACTTGATCCCCGACCTTGTAAGTCGGGGCCGGACGCCGGCGACGATCTGCGATGCGTTGATTTCGCTCCGCAGTACGGGACAGAGCTGCCCGGGCCTCTTTCCAGACCTGGTGGGCCCGCTTGAGATGGCACTGGACCGAGGGAACCTCTTCGGCGCCGGCCTGCGTTGGGAATAGTGGCGGTTGGTAACCGTAAGCGGTCATGAACGGAGACCTACCCGTAGCTGGCGACACCAAGGTGTTGTGGCGTACTCGACCCAGGGAAGATGGTCGACCCAGGATGATGGCTGGTTGAGGCATACACACCGGAGCGCTGATTCCAGGTCTTGATTTGCCCGCTCCGACTGGCCGTTTGTTTGCGGGTGGTATCCTGAGGACAGGCTCGGTGTGGCCCCCAGAGACTGACAAAAACACTTCCAGACACGGGAAATGAACTGCGACCCACGGTCGGACACCAGATCGTCCGGGATCCCGTGTAATCGGACCACGTGCTGGACCAGGAGATGAGCAGTCTCCAGGGCGGATAGAAGCTTGGGCAGGGCGACGAAGTGGGCGGCTTTGGAAAACCGGTCCACAATGGTGAGGATGACTGTGTGGCCCTTGGAGACGGGCAGTCCCGTGACGAAATCCAACGCAATATTGGCCCATGGATGCGCCGGAACGGGGAGCGGCTGGAGAAGTCCCGGTGGGGGCTGGTGAGACGACTTGCTGGCAGCGCACGCGGGACAAGCCTGGATGTACGTTGTAACATCTGTCTTGAGAGACGGCCACCAGAAACGCTGCCCAATCAAGCCCAGGGTGCGGCGGATGCCCGGATGGCAAGCCAACTTGGAGGCATGTCCCCAATTGATCACCTCCGCTCGGTGCTGCGTTGGCACGTACAGCCGACCGGGCGGGCATCCCGCTGGGGCACCGTCCTCATCTTGCGCCTCCCGAATCCTTTGCTCCATCTCCCACTGCACGCCCCCCACCAACCGATGGCCTGGCACCACGCTCGGCGGTCCTTCCTCTTCCTCCCAGGGGTAGTGGATGCGTGATAGCGCGTCGGGTTTGGTGTTTCGGGCACCGGGGCGATAAGTCAAGGTGTAGTTGAAGCGACTGAGGAGTATTGACCAGCGCGCTAACCGGGCGTTGAGTCTTTTCATGAATCGAATATATGACAAGTTCTTATGATCTGTGAAAATGGTGAATGGTTCCGTGGTGCCCTCCAGCCAGTGCCGCCACTCCTGAAGGGCCAGGACCACGGCCAAGAGTTCCCGGTTTCCCACGTCGTAGTTGGCCTCTGCTGGTGTGAGTCGACAGGAGGAGAAGGCGCAGGGGTGGAGTCGCTGGTCGACCGGAGACCGCTGGGAAAGGACGGCCCCCACTCCCGAATCAGAGGCGTCCACCTCTACAACAAAGGGAAGATTCGTGTTAGGGTGGTGCAGTACAGGCGGGTTCGTGAAAGCCTCTTTCAGGCTTGTGAATGCTGCTTCGGCGTTACTGTCCCAAACAAAACGAGTCTTTGTGGACGTGAGACGAGTGAGGGGCGATGCCTGGCGACTATAGTCCTTGATAAATCTCCTGTAAAAGTTCGCGAATCCTAGAAAACGTTGTAGCTGCTTGCGGGTAGTTGGCACCGGCCAGTCCACCACCGCGCAGGTTTTGGCCGGGTCAGCCTTGAGTTGTCCGTTCTCTACTATGAAGCCTAGAAAGGGCACGGAAGTTCTATGAAACTCGCATTTCTCTGCTTTTACAAAGAGTTTATTCTCGAGGAGCAGCTGTAATATGGCGCGGACGTGCTGCTGATGTTCGCTGACTGTGCGGGAGAATATTAGAATGTCGTCGAGATAAACGAAACAGCAGACGTTTAACATGTCCCTCAATACATCGTTGATGAGCGCCTGAAACACGGCCGGCGCGTTGGATAAGCCGAAAGGCATGACCAGGTACTCAAAATGCCCGAGGGGAGTTTTAAACGCGGTCTTCCATTCGTCGCCTTCTCTGATCCGGACCAAGTGATAAGCACTCCGAAGGTCCAATTTGGAGAAGATGGTTGCGGATTGTAAGGGCGCGAACGCAGAGTCCAGCAGAGGCAGGAATCAATCGCGACAAGAACAAAAACTATGAGCATGAGCAAAAGCAGTAACCTGAGCAACGCTGGATAATAATCCGACGCGGGTATGACCGCGTCGGTGGCTTAAATAGTCCGCAATCAATGTCTTGATCAGACGCAGCTGTGTGGCTCGTGAGCGCGTCCCGTTCGTGGCCGATTCCAGGAACGGGCGCCGTCGGACCACGCCCACTTGCTGCAACCACAACAGACGGATCGTGACACTTACGCATGTGTAATTATTAATAATACATAATAAGTACTATTATCATTTGATACTCCATTTATGAGAGATATTACATTTTCCCAGAAACAATATTAACAAATATACAGTAATATATGAGCAAGCAGGAAGTGTTAAATGAAATGTCAATCTAACCAAAGCAGGAAGAAAAGCAAGACTCAAATGATCTGTTGCATGTTGAAAGTAATAAATACAATCCGATTATGCCCCAGCAGTATTCATACAGCTACAAGACCGTAATATAATATTGTATGTTTGGTGAATGAAACATTTACTAATATGCATAGTATATGTAGCATGCCCTCCGAACCAAGGATGAGACTTTACTGATGATTTTGTGGTTTATTTGTGAGCAAGATGTATCCATAACCGTGTAACCTTAAAACCCAATCACCGTAAGAGCTGAAACACATTTCAAAACATACACATACAATTAGCTGACATATTTCACATTCAACACTTAATATTTACAAACACAAAATACTTATATCCATCGTTTACACACCTTTTGCCTCTTCGGGGGGGGGTGCTGGAAAAATAAACGTCCGTTTTCTGAGGCTCAATATGAAACTTTTTGCCGTACTCTTCGTTAATTTACCTTAAGTGTGAACAGTACTAAACAGGAATTTCGCGTTCAAAATAAAAGCACATAGCTTAAACCGGAAGTAGAACCTTTCAATGCAAATTTCAAATGAAAATAAAATACAATAAACAAAATCACCGCTGCTGTTAACAAAATATGAATCTGGTTAGTTACAGTATATATGCTGATAAATGATATTGCACATTGAAGTAATAACTGAACAATAAGTACAACTTAAGTGGCATGAAAATAGGTAATAAAAAGCAGTGGTTGGCATTGTACAAAATGTTGCCCGTCCGTCATTCGTCATCCGTCAGCCGTTCTTCAGATTAAAAAATCCAATGTGATTAAAATGGTAAATGGAGTGCACATCACTGCTCAAACAAACACGCAATTTATTTGCCACTCTATTAACTGACGGCTGCCTGCAGTTTTAACTCCTAAAGCGCCAACAAGTTTAAATTTAAAGTTTAAAATGACTTACCTTAACCAAGGTTCAGCTCCACATTGTGGCCAAAGGTCCAATCCAAGTAAGGTACTGTATACAGATGCACTGTGAGTAATGGAGTGTCATAGCAACCTGGTTTTAGCAAGAGTTGTAAAGTTACTACTCACTTTCATGACACCACAACAGAGATGCTTGATCATCTAAGAAACGATGCACCTTGTGGCTGATGCCTGATTTCATTTGTGACACAGGGACAGTTGTGCCTGGAAGCTAGCTGCAGTTAGCACACACAGGTTATGTTACGGTGTGTGTTTGACAAACACAATATCCTTTTTGGTCCGGGAATATTTTGAACCATCAACTATGGATTAAGGAGGCAGTGAACCTAAAACAGTGTGTATATGCCATGCA
Source organism: Idiotropiscis lumnitzeri (assembly GCF_059441095.1). NCBI lineage: Eukaryota > Metazoa > Chordata > Actinopteri > Syngnathiformes > Syngnathidae > Idiotropiscis > Idiotropiscis lumnitzeri. The sequence goes on from NC_142411.1 coordinate 11,806,640, forward strand.
TGACCTCAAAGCAGGAGCAGATCTAACTCGCTCTCTCTCGCAAAGGGCGTGATGCATTCATGAATTAAGAAATAGCAGTAGTCATATTTGCCACAAGCCCTCATTGGCATCACATAATAATAAAACACAATTAAGTTTGTTGCGATATACTAAATTATTGTGCTAAAATTCTATTTAAAATATGGAATCCTCCTACTATTTAAATTTTTTTCCTTGTTCCTGGTGCATTGTTTGTGTATTTACTAATATTAAATTATATGTACTAGTGGAGAAAAACAAAACATGGTTGGAAATATATATATATATATATATATATATATATATATATATAGATAGATCGATATGTATAGATATATTTGTATAGATATATATATATATATAGATAGATATATGTACATGCGATGTGCGCATGCGCAATGGTCACATCGAAGGACGTACGCTATTTCTCTTTTTTTTTTTTTTTTTTAGAACACGGAAACTTTTGGTTTGTTTCATAAAAGCAGCACGCTACACTATGTTCTACATTGGTAGAGACTACAGTGTAGTCACTACACAGGCCGTCATGCTCACCCCCCCTGCTAATTAGTCAACTACCCCAACCGGCCCCCCGCCCCGCCCCCCGCCTCTACTCTCACAGCCACTGCACTGTCTGCCCTGAAAACAGGAGGACGGCAGCGGAAGCGGCAGTAGATTTAGTCCCCAAAAGAAAGTCAACAACCGAAATATGGAAGGAATATACAACACACAAAAAAAAAAAACCTCCGCCGACAGTGCCTCGCCGTTGTTGCTGCAACACGAGGTAATACAACAAACCTGTCTGACCATTTGAATCGCTATTATGAGCCCCTGTATAACCAGTTCAGACTCATTAGTGGGACCCGATGTAAAACCATCTTCTCAACAATGACAGGTGGCTTTATTATAACACCTTATGACAAGAAGTCCAAACAGCATCGACAAATCACGGGGCGAAAGACACCGTGCTAACTCAACGCCGTCACAAAAGAGTGGCTTAAAAAAATGACAAAAGGTATAAAATGCCGTGACGCACGTATTTCTCTCAAGTGGCCATCCCAGTGCTGTATAATAAACAAAGCAAAGTCTTCTCAAATAGAGCTATTTGAATCATCTGGTGAAAATGTTTCTAGTTTCAAGATTACGGTGTACATCACAGCCTCCCCAAAAATCGCAATGGCAGTTTTTTCCAATAATCCCCCAAAATTTAACTCAGTTTAATATTTTAACTCAAATTAACTCAGTTTGATTTACTTCAAACATGATTTGCATACTTTGTAAATATTGTGCCATATTAGCTGTCTTTAGCACGTCTCAGAACAAAACACTGTGTTTAGGTTACCACTGGGTCTTGCAAACCAACACTGCTGGAGTGTGGCACTTGTGGGCAGTGTTGCGAAATGTTTCGAAAATAAATGTGCTAAGATGTCTCCGTATAGATCGTATTCAAGAATAAAAGAAAGCTATTACAACAGTCTATGAATTAAATATACTTCATATTTGGTGATTTTGCATAAATTCCAAGATATTATTATTCAAGTAAATATCTGTTATAAGCTTCGCACAAAATAGTAGTTGAAAAATGTGATTAATCATGGAATTTTTTATGATTAATTAGTTAAAAAAATAATCACTTGACAGCACTAATATATATATCTATATATATATATATATATATATATATATATATATGCTGATGCAGTTTCAAGCAATTTACATGAGTGATCCAATAATTGCGACTACTTTTGGTGGTTAGTTGACAAAGCAAAATGAGAATGGTGCATTCGTTCTGTGACATCATCATCCACCCTTACAAGGGGAAGGTAGGCAAAGAGTAAATAGACGGTTCTTTCATTTTATCACCTTGATTTTCTTTTCTATCCTTCACGTGCAGCCACAGACATCCATCCATCCATTATCTGTACTGCTTCTGCTGACTCGGGTCGCGGGGGGTCCTGGATCCTATCCCAGCTATCTTTGGGCAGTAGGCGGGGGAACACCCCTGAACTGGTTGCCAACCAATTCCAGGGTACACAGAGACAAACGACCATCCGCACTCACACTCATACCTAGGGACAATTTAGAGTGTTCAATCGACCTGCCATGCATGTTTTTGGAATGTGGGAGGAAACCGGAGTACCTGGAGGAAACCCACGCAGGCACGGGGAGAAGATGCAAACTCCACACAGGAAGGCCGGAGCCGGAATCAAACCCACGACAGCTGCTGTCTCTCACTGTGAGGCCATTGTGCTAACCAGTCGGGCCACTGTGCCGCCCGCCACAGACTTGCTTATGAGAAAAATGATCGCTCTTTTCCCCTGAAACTTCTTTAAGTAGGCCAAGTCAGAATCTCATGTGTGTGGGTGTGAGTCTTCGTGAGAGACTGCTGTAGTGAAATATTTTGCAAACAGCTGAATTTCATTGCACTGCCTTTTGCCACATACTTTATTAAACAGAGACTCAAATACAGTTTACAATATTCACATTTTTTTAAATGTATTGTAAGTATGACCTCCCCAGTACTGCTTCTGCTCAGATGGCCTTTGTGAAATCTTTCCCATTTATTTGAACATTTTCTCTCTGCGCAGCTTGTTTTGCATCAAATGACATGCATTCATTCATTGGCACAATATTTCTTGTTTGCACTTTCCCAATTCTAACGTAATGGTCATTCTTAAGTTGCTGCAGTTGATGATGAGGACAATTTGTGCTCTGTGAGTTTGCGAGCGTTTATGAGGGTAGTAGATGTGGATTTTTCATCAGTATATGTTCGCCAAGAGATTTAATGGTCGCAAAAAACATTTTTTGTCGCGTAATTTTTAACATTTAACCCACCAAATTTTGCTCACCAAATTAATTGACTTTGCAAACATTCACAAAGCTTCCCGGCATTAGAATAGAATTGAATAAAGCATAGAAATGAGAGGTTGAACATCAAATAGATCAAATATAAAATAAGAATATACAACTTCAGATATTGCAGGGATGTCCTGCCTCTTTTGACTGCAAATTGCACGTTGCTGCTTTCTCCTGTATTTCTGCCGCGCTACGAGTAAATTAGTCACTTTGAAAACATTGCTTCTGTGTTAGGTCACGGAGACTTTGTGTGTGGTTTGTGGCTTCTAGGCTCTGTTTAATTGGTGAAATCGAATCAAATGTTGTTAGTGCTTGGTGAAACACAGTAATGCTATAGTGCCTGGGGCAGAAGCCTCGCTGATGAACCAAAACATAAACAAAGAATTAAAAGTAGCAAGCAAAAACCCGCAACGATACACAAAATTCACGGTTCGGTTCGGTTCGATACATTAGTGTCACGGTTCGATATTTTTTCGATACAATATTTTTAATTTATAGTTTATTGAAGCTACTTACATTTGTTTAAACTCAAAAGCACACATTTTTTCATTTAATTAAATCTATTTTAGCAACACCTGACTCGTTTTCTGCTGCGCGTACTTAGCAACATATTAAAAAAAACGGCACCATGAAAAAAGATAAGAATATTGTACGAATACAAAATAAATTACCTGAGAAATGACCCATATTCTGTGGTGCATTCTAAGCAACAGTTACAGTATATTTGGCAAATAAGCATCTCCTTAACAAATACAATTTAGACTATACTTATCTTGTGAAGTATATATTTAGCACCATTAACTTATTAAACAAAAACAGGACCTTGAACTTAAACTCTTGGGTTAAAGATATAGGCTATATATGTATGTAAAAAAATACAAAAATATTTATTAGAACATTTCTTCATTTTACATTTTAAATTAAAAATATTTTTCTGCAATTCATATTCATCAGTCGAGTATACATAAAAAACAATTATCTTCCTTGATATCATATAATTTGAAACATCATTGTTTTCCAAATTTGAATCATTGTAACACAATCTCATCTAAATGCAGTAGTGTATCATTGTGGGTGCTTGACTGTACACTACCCACCCAAACTCACACCTGTTCGACCTGATGCTCTCTGGCAGGCGCTACAGGTGCATCAAATCAAGGACCAATAGACTGAGAAACAGTTTCTTTCCAAGAGCCATCTCCATTCTAAACTCTCACACACACACACACACACAACCACCCTTATCTTGCAGAACAGCAACGTGATGTGTTTTTATATATCCTATTCAGTATTATTTTCCATTGCACTAACTATTCTCTTATTTATCTAATTTATATATTTATCTGAATTATTGTTGTATTGCACTGGAGAGGGGAGCTCTCTAATCTCGTTGCACACTTGAGTACAATGACAATAAAGGGATTTCTGATTCTGATTAATCGCACATTTTATTAATTGTAAAAAAAATCCCTTTATTCAGTGTAAAAATGAATCCCTCCCATTTTTTTGGTATATTATGTTTATAATTCAATATTTTATTATTGAACCTTTAAAATATGAGAATTGATTTTTTTGTTTTTATGCAAATACTTTTTCTTTAATTGAAAAAACAAAGCATTGGAAGTCACACAAAACAGCATCTCAACAGCCTTTCTAAGGGATCAAATTGGAGTAATATAAGAAATCTAAAATGCCAACAAAGTGCAAATGAAATAACAGTGCAACTCTGCTTACCTTTTGGCTTAGACATGATAGTTCAATGGTGTAGGCCAGACATGTCCAAAGTCCGGCCCGGGGGCCAAATGCGGCCCGGGGTCAAACTTAATCCGGCCCGCAGCCTCTGTAATAAAATTAATACATTCTGGCCCGCACATATACAGTACTGAGTGCGCGCTTTTCCTAACTGCTGTTCTTAATTTACCCACTAGAGGCAGTATCACTACAAGGCATCAGCCCGGGTGACCTTTACCCCCAATTTATAAAATGGCGACAATAAACAAAAAAAAGGAAAGTTGACTGCGAGGGTCGACGCTTCAAAGATGTGTGGAAATTGGACTATTTCTTCACAGAAATACGTAACAACTGTGTCTGTCTCATTTGCAAAGAGACCGTGGCTGTTTTTAAAGAGTTCAATGTCAAACGACATTACCAAACGAAACACGCTGACATGTATGACAATTTGACTGGGGAGGAACGCAGCAAGAAATTGGCGCAACTTGAAGCGGGTTTATTCTCACAGCAGCAGTATTTTGCAAGAGCCCGAGAGTCAAATGAGAATGCCACGAAAGCTAGCTACGAGGTAGCAACACTGATCGCGAAGCATTGCAAACCTTTCACCGAGGGTGAATTTATCAAAGACTGCATGATGACTATGGCGAAGAAAATATGTCCCGAGAAGCAGCAAGAGTTTGCCAAAGTTTGCCTGGCACGTAACACCGTAGCACGCAGGATTGAGGAAGTGTCGTCAGACATCAAAAGACAATTGGGGGTCCAAGGAAAGGAGTTTGATTTTTTTTCGCTGGCTTGCGACGAAAGCACAGACGCCTCGGACACTGCCCAGTTGCTTATTTTTTTGAGAGGAGTGGACAATGAAATGAACGTTACTGAAGAACTACTTGACCTGCAGAGCCTGAAAGCCCAAACGAGAGGAACAGACCTATTCTCTTCTGTTTGCGCTGCCGTGGATGACTTAAAACTCCCGTGGAATAAAATTTCTGGGATTATTACGGACGGCGCACCATCCATGGCTGGCGAACGAAGTGGATTAGCGACACTAATATGTAACAAAGTAAGTGAAGAAGGGGGTAGCGCTGTAAAACTCCATTGCATCATTCATCAGCAAGTTCTGTGTGCCAAACATCTCCAATACGAACATGTTATGAAACCGGTGATAAAGGCTATTAACTATATTCGCTCCAGAGCGCTATGCCACCGCCAGTTTCAACAGTTTCTCAGCGATGTTCATGCAGAATATGGAGATGTTGTCTATTTCACTGACGTGCGATGGCTTAGTCGGGGTTCTGCACTGTCGCGCTTCTACTCTCTTAAGCAGCAAATCTGTGAGTTTTTGGCTGAAAAGGGACAACCTATGCAAGAACTAAGTGACCCCATGTGGCTAGCTGATTTGGGTTTTCTAGTTGACATTACAAAGCACCTTAATGTCCTGAACACCAGTCTCCAGGGACCAGACGGAGTCATAAACCAACTATTTTCACACATCAAAGCCTTTGGAATCAAGCTCAAACTGTTTGAAAGACACCTGTCGCAGACCCAGCCCAATACTGCACATTTCTCAGCGCTGCAAGAAATCATAATCAGATTCCCAGAGAGCAATATCAGTGCACAAACGAAGAGGTACGCATCAGTTATGAAATCTTTGGCTGAAGAGTTCACACAACGCTTTCGGGATTTTGCAGCTATTGAGAAGGACATCGCTCTTTTTTCATCACCTTTCTCCGTGGACACAGACAATGTTCCAGCCCATTTACAGCTGGAACTCATTGAGTTGCAGTGTGACGCCGAGAGCCGTAGTCGGCACCAGCAACTTTCTCTTGCCAACTTTTACAGAGAGCTGGATAAAGGCAGGTTTCGAGAGATTCGAGAGTTTGCTAAGAAAATGTTGAGCTTGTTTGGGTCGACGTATTTGTGTGAAAAGACATTCTCTGTAATGAACTTAAATAAGAGTCGTCTGAGGACACGGCTCACAGACTCTCATCTGCGAGACATCTTGCGCATTAATACTTCTGCCTTTGAGCCAGACCTGGCCTTTGTGCTGCAGTCCAGATCTCAGTATCACCCGTCACATTAATGCAGGCAAGTCATTTGTCATTAAAATAACTGACTTAATTTTGTTTTGTTCAGTCACAAATTCAGACAAGTTGTCGGTTTTCATTCCAGAATAAAATTTTCAATCAACATTTATATTTGATATGTCATATATATCAAATTAGTCCTGCACTTGTGGTAATCATTTCTGTTTTTCAAAAATTCTGTGGACATTGAACTCCCATGATGATAATATAATTCATGTTCATAATATAATTCATGTTCAAATATTATTTGCACTCAAGAGTATAATTACTTCTGTTTAAGAATAAAAAGTTAAGCAAATATTCAATTGCATGTGATGTTCATATTTCAAATGAACCAAAATACATGGTTTGATGGTTTAAATGCAAATAAAAAAGCAAAATGTGAAACACAGAATCGCTTGCTAAAATGTGTTTGAATATATTGTTGTTTATGCAGTGAATGTCAGCCGAGGTCGGCCCCCCCCACATTTTGCAACTTCAAATCCGGCCCGCTTTGCAAAAAGTTTGGACATCCCTGGTGTAGGCCAAACTCCGTCCATCGCTTTAGGATAGAGGATTGTCTGTCAAGTAATGGGCGGATAAACTTGCGTGAACAGCATTAAATAAATTAGCACTTGTAAATTACAATTTGTCAGAATGGCTTGCTAACATTTTCAGAAATAGGCATCTTACAAAAGATTAACTTGGTTGTACAATTGGCAATCCAGGACTCCTACAATTTACATACAAGCAATTATAAAGTAGATTTTCCTCATTTCCCATTAACAGAACATCCGCTGTAAAATAAATGTGACCCTTGTCCACCATCGTCCAACAGAAAGCTTCTTAAGAGGTTTTTACAGCTTTACGTAAAACATTTGTGCTTTGTTCTATCAATTCTAATTTGTTGATGTCCAAGGACGAAGCCTACTATTGTTGAAAATACTTTAGTCAGCAATAAAATCAAAGCATGTTGTTTTAGAGGGTTCCATGTCAATTTTTTACCTTTGAAATCAATGCATGTTTTTTTTAGCTCTTTCAGTCTCAATTTTTTTACCTTTGTAAAATAGTGCTCCATGTCGATACAATAATCAGTTTGATGTAAGAAAAGGAAAAAAATGAACTAAAGCCTTGTAAAATTGATGATCAAAAGAATCACTTCTTCACCCACCATTATTTCAGTTCTCCAACACACTTGATGACACCATACATGTATCTAAATATGCATGAATAAATATGCATTTTAATTTATACAATTCGTCCTCCACTGATGTGATCTCATAAAAAATGTCTTCTTATCCTTCCATGCCATAGTAAATCAGGATGAGAAAGAGACACTGTGATTTCTTTCCTTTGCGAGCCAGGATAGATTTGTAATTGAAAATAAATTTACACTGCTTGATTGGCAGGTCTTTTTCAGTCTTGTAAATCTACCAAAGCATAGGCCTTAGTAAAATAGCGAGCTGGGTCTCTAGAGGTCAGGGATTAAGAATGTGTCAGGGAGGATTAAGTGGAAACGAAGACGCTATGTAGGGACATGAAACTCCAAATCCCTGCTGCATAAAAAGAATAAAAAGCAGCGCAAAAACTGTAGCTACTTAAGCGAGAAATGGTTGTATTTTGCTTGTGTAAGCCATTCCTATATAAAACTGTGTGGCTGAAATGGAATGGCCGTTTCTCCAGTGGCAGGACAGAGTTGAAACATCAGAGACTGCGTATCGATCATGCAAAAGCTGTGGGCAGTGCTTGTGTAAGCAAGGAAGCTATGAGCAGACCCCAATTCCACCCGGACTCGAGCAAATTCTGCTTGAGGACTGTGACAGAATATTAGCGTTGGAGTGCCCCCATATTTGTACATTTGTAATTTAGTATTTTTTAATACAATAACTGTCTTGTTCACAGATGAACAGTCATATTTAGCAGATCTCTTTTATCAAAAGACTGTTATTTCAAAGATTCTGTAAAGTGAATTCTGAGATTTGTTTTTAAATATATTATGTTTGAAGACAATTGCTAAATATGTTCAAAGACCGAAAACAATGTAGACTGAATTGACGAGATATATTTAGTGATATTTGACATCTTTTTAAATTTAAAGGCCGATAAAGCTTTATGTGAACTGAATCACACCATAATAATGGGTGTGAGGAAGTGTGAAAGGCTTTGGAGGCACTGCAAAATAGATAAAGTTAAGCAGTAACGTTACTCCATTTCATCTGCCACGGGTCTCTCGTTCATCTTCGCAGTCGACAGCCTTTGCGTTTATCTTTCTAGATTATGACTATCAATGCCATTGCTTATCCCTTGGCTTGAACAGATTCAAAAGAGGTTAACAAATTAGTGCAATATGAATTTACATTGCAATTATATTGCAATTATATTTATATTGCAATTACATCAGGGGCTTGCATTTATGCACATACAGCTCCCAATAACCATTGAACAAAACTGACTGGCCGAGGGGGGTGAGTGGGAGGTAGGGCTGGGCGATAAACCGAAAATTTACCGTTACCGAAATTTATTACAATGACCGAAATCATTTTGCCCATGTCTGTAAATTCGGTGTTTAAAAAAAAAAAAGAAAAGCCTTTTCTGTCTGCGGCAAAGTTCATGCCCCTTTAAGACCGCTACAGCGCCTATAGTCACGTGACTCCACCCGTCTGATCGAGAAAGAAAACAGACGTCGCTCTCGTTGCTGGCGATTCAAATCCAGAAGCTTTTTCACCACCCACAACACAACCATGCTGTGCTGAAAGTTCAAAGTGAGAAGCAAGGTTCGACAAGTGACAACAGCCCATGAACGGAGGCGACACCATACGAGAGAACGTCTCAGAGGTGGACGCGATAGCCTAGCACATAGCTAAAGATAAAGTTACAGTGGCGCGCACAGGGTTTAAACGCTTCATGAAAGCCGTATTTCCCGATATGGACTACATCGGGCCGGGAGCTTAGACATGTCAAGCATTTTGCATCTACATCCAACTTGTGGTCGGGTCGCAACATGGATCCCTGATTGAGCCTGACTGGGCATTACATAGACGACAAGTGGCGACTGCGCACCAGTGTACTCGAGACGGCACATTTACCCCGATGATGCACACTTGTTTATTTGGCTTGCATTGACATTTTCTTTCATTTTACTTAGCATTATTTTTTATTTGCCATTATTTACATCATGAGAGCATCTTGGCGCAATCTATTTGCAGAAAAAGATTTTGCAAGAGTTACCCTTTTTCTTTGTGACATTGTTCAAGTCATGCAAAGCAAGCTATTTGGAATGTTTATACAAATGATTATTGAAAGTAATGTGTACCAGTTGGTCAATTAAAAAAAACAGTCAATATGCATTTCCTGCATTTATTTTGATTTTAGTCCACGGGGGGAATTTATCGTGCATTTATCGTTCTCGAGGTAAAATTGCTCAATTTCTCGCGATATGGATTTGAGGTCATATCGCCCAGCCCTAGTGGGAGGGCTTGATGTTTGAGTACTCATGGTCAAGAGTGTTGTCTCCCCTCGTTGGGCACTTGACATGGTGGTGGAACTTTAGGAGAACATTCTTTAAATTGACCTTATTAAAGTCTCCCACTACAAAGTGAACGCCATCAGGGTGGGCAAGCTGTTGTTTATCGATGACGCACGCGAGTAGCGAGAGCGCCTTGCTAGTGTTAGCATCAGGAGGGATGTAATCAGCAGTGACGAGCACTACAGTTAGCTCCCTTGGGAGGAAATAAGGCCGGCATTTAACGGACATGCACTCGATGTCGGGCGAAGAGTGCTCAACGATCACGCTGTTATTGCACCAGTTCTCACGCACGTAAACACAGAGCCCCCCACCCCTGATCTTACCAGTGTCTCTCGGTCGATCCGCGCGATGTAGCGAGCACCCAGCTGGCTGGATGCTAGCGTCGGGAACGTTGGCGTGCAGCCAGGATTCCGTGATGATGATCACACAGCTTTCCCAGGATTTCTAATTCCAGATCGTCGGTTTTATGGACTACGGATCTGGCGTTGGTGAGGTAGAGACTCGGCAGTGGTTGCTTGTGGGGCTGCTGTCATAGCTTTAGTAGGTCACCGGACCTGCAGCCCCGCTTCTGCTTCCTCTCCCTCCGTCGTCTGCGTCACCTCCTGGTCCCGATGACAATCCACGGTGAGCCGGGCGGCCTCGCTAGTTCGTCAGGAATATTGTGATCATAGCAAAATTCCTCTGAGATGGTCATTTTGTATCGATATCCAACGTCCACAATGTCCTGACGGGTATATCGATACTGTGCCACAGTTGGTGTTAATAAGACCGAGCAAACATAAATAAAAAGTAATAAAGACCACTGGAAGGCAGAGCCGTTAGCCGCTGCGTCCATCCGCGCCGCCATCTTGAAAAATACAAACAATTTCGAGTCTTCGTTTCTATGAAACTGATAAGACGTTGGGATCTGTGTAAAGCCCTCCACGAATAGTAGTTTATAATCCTGATGACATACAAACATTTACTGTTACACTGAACTCCCTGAATTAGGATCGAACATAATCTCACATCGGCTTCCTCTTTGTCCATTCCTTACAGGACCTCCTTCCGCGCCACAGAATCTAGACTACAACATCAACCAGACGACAGTTAGTCTGGAGTGGAGCCCACCGGCCGACACTGGTGGCCGCAACGATGTCACCTACAGGGTACGGTGTAGGCATTGTACGTGGGAACCTGAAGAGTGTAAACCATGCGGACCAAACGTTGGCTACTCCCCTGCGCAGTCACAATTAGTGGACACGTATGCGAACATCGTTGACCTCTTGGCTCACGCGAACTATACTTTTGAGGTGGAGGCGGTCAACGGAGTGTCTGATCTAAGCCGCACCCAGAGGCTATTCGCAACCGTTAGCATCGCTACTGGACAAACAGGTAAAGACATTTATGAAACTCTTATTGTGTTAAAAAGCTAGGTATGAAAAAACAACAGAACAAGGGATTGCCTATTAAAGAGACATACCTGGCAAAATGAATGAATTATTATTATTGAATTATATGTTTTTTTTTTTGCTATTATTGCTATACCCTTATTGCAATGAGGAAGTGGGGAGGAATATACCTGCCTTGATCCGACTGTTGACGTGAGCCGTATTAATTACCAGTCGTGATTATTGGTCCACATCCCTATTAAATCCCAAGTCAGCTCGAACTTACTGTCGTAGTAAATTGTAAGTTTTAAGCCACATTAATATCTCTACAGTCATGCCTGTATTACCCTTTAGTTGATTAGAAATGCTTTTGTATTCATTATAACATAAGAAGACCAACAATATCACTGTCAACACTGACCATTACATTGAATAACCCTGGTCGTGGGACAGGAAGCATATGTACTGTACCTGTACTGGCCTCACAGAACCTTTCTGCTAACCAGTTAGTTAAACACCTCCTCACAATCAGTCACTGACGCCAGGATGGGTTTAGACCTTCTCTTTATATGGCAGGTGTGAAACTGTAACAAATACATCACAACAATAAATAAAATGGCGGCACATTCGGCAATGCAAATAGTTCACATCCTAATTTGCGATTTACAAATTCTACTAATTAGCATCAATCAATGGTTAAATATTTGGAAAACACTTACAGGGAATGCCGTTTTATGGACTTAAGCATTAGACACAACCTAACTGCTACTTGGCTTCGTGTATAACAGACTTTGTGTGAGCAGGAAGCCCTTGTTCTCGCGCTGACTTTTGACACTCTCTTAAAGGGACAGTGCACCACCAAACTGGGACTTAAAGGGGAATGCCATGCAACAGTCTCTTAACTATAAACAATTGAAAAGATAATAGCGGCCAAAACAGTACCGTATTCCCTGGCATCTCACGGTCCTTTCTACTCTTGTTTTGCTCTCTTGCATTTGGGACATATTTTACCACGTTTTGTCATAGTTCTCACTGGAGGCAAAGTGTATGACGCCTCCAGGAACTTTTTCTGGTACCAGCCCTCTCGAGAAGGGTTGGACCCTCTTCCACACCGGAGTTGTGGTGAGAGGAACAGTGCCGGTGTGGGCATATGTATTGCCCCCAGCTTGGCTCCTGTACACTGGGGTTCACCCCAGTGGATGAGGTTGCCTCCCTCCGTCTGACTGTTGTTGCCCATGCACCACACAGCAGAGTACTCACCCTTTTTGTAGTCCTTGGAGGGTGTGGTGGAGAGCGCTCCATCTGAGGACACACTCGTTCTGCCGGGCAACTTTAATACTCACGAGGGCAATGACAGAGAAACCTGGAAGGGCGTGATTGGTAGGACCGCCTCCCCCTGATCAGAACCAGAAGTGGTGTTCTGATGCTTCTGTGCTCGTCATGGATTGTCTACAAGAAACACCATGCTATGTGCTCATGGCACCAGGGCACCCTAGGACACAGTTCTACAATTGACTTTGTGGTCAGGTCATTGGATTTGCGGCCGCATGTTTTAGATGTTTGGGTGAAGATAGGGTCGGAGCTGTGAGGGGTGTTTTTTGTGTACCAAACCTTCTTACATGAGCTGTTCTGTCCCTATATGTCAGCGTTTTGGTTGCATTACCCGAAGTAATTTGGAATTGTTTCCAGTGAGCGCTGGACTCCCCCAAGGTTGCGCTTTGTCACAGATTCTGTTCATAACCTCTATGGAAATGGCTAGGCACCGCCAAGGCGTTGAGGGGGTCCGATTTGATGGCTGAAGTATTGGCATCTCTGCATTGTGCAGATGATGTGGTACTGTTGGCTTCTTTAAGCTGCGATTTCCAACTCTCACTGGAGCGGTTTGCAGCCAAGTGTGAAACGGTTGGGGATAAAAATCTGCGCCTCAAAAAATGGGAGACTGTGATCCAAAGTTGGAAAAGGGTGGAGTGCCCTCTGCGGCTCCGGGATGAGTAGGGCTGGGCGATAAATTGAAAATGTACCGTTACCGAAATTTATTACAATAACCGACATCATTCTGCCCATATCTGTAAATTTGGTGTTCAAAAAAAAAAAAAAAAGGCTTTTCTGTCTGCGGCCATGTTCATGCCCCTTTAAGACGGCTACAGCGCGTGTAGTCACGTGACTCCACCCATCTGAACAAGAAAGAAAACTGACAACGCAGACGTGGCTGGCGATTCAAATCAAGAAGCGGCTGATACGGCTGAAGACTAAGTAACATTAGTTAAAGTCGTTCCAGTTGCGCTTATCCCAAAAAGAAAAAACATCTGTTGTTTGGAAATATTTTGGGTTCCATAAAGACGATGTTTGAGCAAAAGAACACAAAATGCAAAGTGCGTCGTAAGCACCCAAAACAGTGCGTCCAACCTTTTCTTTTTCACCACCTACAACACAACCATGCTGTTGACTTGGAACTTGTTCTAAATGCTCAAAGTGAGAAGCAAGGTTCGACAAGTGACAACAGCCCATAACGGAGGCGACACCACACGAGAGAACGTCTAAGAGGGGCACGCAATAGCCGAGCACATAGCTAGACAAGATGACAAAGCTCCTCTAGCTACAGTGGAGCGGACGGGATTTAAATGCCTCATGAAAGTAGCCGACAAGAGGTACAAAAATATTTTTCGCAAACCGTACTTCCCAATATGGACAACATCGGGACGGGAGCTTAGACATGTCAAGCATTTTGCATCCACATCCGACTTGTGGTCGAGTCGCAACATGGGTCCCTGTTTGAGCCTGACTGTGCATTACATAGACGACAAGTGGCGACTGCGCACCAGAGTAATCAAAACGGCACATTTTCCTGATGATGCACACTTGTTTGTCTTGCATTGACATTTTTTTTAAATTTTATTTAGCATTTTGTTTACAGGCCACACTAGCTCCTAGCATTATTTATATTGTTTACAAGAGACCTTTACACAAATCTAGGCCTTTGCACATGGCATTACAGCATCTTGGCGCAAGCCATTTGTAGAAAAAGATTTTGCGAGATTTTGCGAGAGGTAACCCTTTTCTCCTGGTCTTTGTGACAGTGTTCAAGTCATGCAAAGCAAGTTATTTGGAATTGTTTATACAAAAGATTTTTGTACTTTTATTTTTTATTGAAAGTAATGTGTACCAGTTGGTCAATTAAAAAAAAGCAGTTAATATGCATTTTCTGAATTTTTTTTATATTTTGGTCCATGGGAGGGAATTTATCGAGCATTTATCGTTTCCGAGGTAAAATTGCTCAATTTATTGTTTTATTGATTTGAGGTCATATCGCCCTGCCCTATAGAGGAGTTCAAATAACTTGGGGTCTTGTTCATGTGTGAGGGTAGGAAAGAGCGGGCGTTTTACATGTGGATTGGTGCAGTCGGCTGTGATGCGAACTGTGTCATGATGAAGAAGGAGCTGAGCCGAAAGGCGCTACTCTCAATTTACCGGACTCTGTAAATTGGCTGTCGCATCAAGCCAAACAGAATTCAGCTGGCTTGAGCTATGTTTAAGAACCACTTGAGCAACTTTGTAATTAGAACCTCTGACTCTACTAAACATACATGAGGAAATTAATCCAACTTTTATGGCTCATCATTCAGAATTTATTCACCTCTGCATGGCATGCCACTGGAGGCACATAACTCCCTTCATTTCTTCTCATCACAGGCTCTTAAATGAAATTCAGCTCATACACATACTGGCAGTGAGAGACAAGAGGAATAATAATGTGAATCCAGATGGTGATTAATCTAATGAGATATTCCCCTTATGCCTCATTACTTTGGTGGAAGCCTGTGAATTGAGATTGTATGCTAGCAAGGTGCTGCATAGGTAGCTGCTCAGTGACCAGTGCCCTTTTTTGAGTATTTCAAGAAATGACATTTGACTGTCATCATGGTCGCAACAGAATGATTGACCTATATATATATATATATATATACATATATATGTATATATACATATATATATATACATATATATATATATATATATATACACATATATATATATATATATATATACACATATATATATATATACACATATATATATATATATATATACACATATATATATATATACACATATATATATATATATATATATATACATATATATATATATACACATATATATATATACACATATATATATATACACATATACACATATATATATATATATACACATATACACATATATATATATATATATACACATATACACATATATATATATACACATATATATATATATATATATACATATATATATATACATATATATATATATATATCTAGCCTCTATTGATCTTTCAATAAGAAATAGAGATTCCTGTTCTTGTGCTGCCCTGATTAGCACCCCTGTGCTGTCTTTCAGTCTGCCCTTTTCCAGCCACTGGTATGTATTCTCAGCCCCTTCTTCAACATGACGGTTGTACATCCTAAGCAGGGGCTTGTCGTTTCATGACAGTCCATCTGGCCCCTTCACTGGCATTTTGTTGCCTGAGGCCATCACGAAGCAGGTTGTCCCTGGGGGCCATCATCTTGATGCTCTTTCCAAGGCCTATCGGCTCCCCTTCCATATTGCCCTGGACGCTGAGCTGTCCCCGGCCTTCCTGTGTGGAGTTGGCTTGTTCTCCCAGTGCCTGCCTGGATTTTCTCCGGGTATTACGGGATTACATTCCAACGATATGCATTGTAGGTTGATAGAACACTCTAAACTGTCCCTTCTTTGAGTGCCCTGTGATTGGCTAGCTACCAGTCCCCGTTTACTGCCTGAAGTCTTCTGGTATAGGTTCTTACACACCTGTGACCCTCGCGAAGACAAGAGATTCTGAAAATGGATGGATGAATATAATAAAAAACAATGACTACCAGGGATGTAAAAAATAATTGAAAATCAATTTAATTTTGATTTAAATTGCTTAAAATATGCGGCAATGTAAAAAAAAAAAATTTAAATCAATGACCGTAGCCACTCTCTCATGTCTCTGCTGTAAACAAACTGCATATGCACATTACTTGATTTGACACTAGGGCAGCCAAGGTTAGTGAACTACTCACGACCTCGATAAAATAAATTTTAATAGAGGATGTGTCGTTTATTTATATAGTTTGTGTTTTTTTTCTTTGAGGCTGACACAAGATAACCCAATCACAGCAAACTATTCTTGAGAAAGACTCTTAAATAAGACTCCAGATGGAGAATACCTTGCTTCTCTAAAACTGTTAGTGTTGATTCATGACTCTTGATTCACATTCACGCATGATGACTCCATGTTGCAGTTGACCTTACCCCCCCCTGTCTTGTTTTTTTCCCCAGAGTTTGTAAACCGTTTGTGGATGTGCGATGGTAAAAGTATAAATATTTTTGTACATACTGAACTAATATGTCTTTTTCAATCATTTCTAGACTTGTGCTTTTGTCAAGTTCTCATGGTACGAGTGGATATGTTGAACTTTACTGAATTAAATTGGCTTTGGAATGCAGTATTGTGTTGTCGTGACCTTTTTTTTTTTTACTGTGAATATTCACCAGTTTTTAAGGGCCTCTAATTGTTGATGGAGTCGTTGCAGCTGATTAATGATTTGGTTCATGCATGTAGGAGTAAAGGTCTTACTCTTGCCATGCATGTTCTTCTCTAAGCAGCACCATCACTGGTCAGTGAGGTCATCAAGGAGAAAGTGCAGCAGCGCAGCATCCAGCTTTCATGGCAGGAGCCCCGACAACCCGATGGTGCCATCACAGAATATGAAATCAAGTACTATAAAAAAGTAGGTAAATGTTTCTTTATATTGTATTGTATTATATTGTTTATGTTGTCACCACCTGTTGTCCAACTGATGTGCGACATCACTAAGAGCAATGGAATCGCACAAGAGAATATTCTTGGTGTTTGGTGTTTACACTTCAACTGTTGTTTAATACTTTGTCGCATTTTAGGTTGCTCAATGATTGAAAAACGACAAGATGAGTCAAAACACAAAAAGTTATTCACTAATGTCCAACGCAGAATAATAAATGTAAAAATTCTGTATATGACAAATAATGAAAGGCATCTGCAAAATTTGATTCATGAGAAGTAGCAAAGAATGAGGCAACTACTGTCCGAAGGAGTTGGGCAGACATTTACACCTGCTTAGGAAAAGCAATTGCTGGCAGTGAATACAAATTACAGAGTGGTGATATCAGGAATTTAACGCTTGCAAAACATTTTAAAGACTTCAATTGACTGCGTTGATGTAAGAGAACCTATTGTAGAGAAAATACTTTCCAGTGATGATTGAATTAATAATTATGAATTATAGTGCAGTGATTTCAATTGTGTCTACCACAAAACACAAAGATTTTAAAATTAAATGGCACATGGATGTAAATAACAACTGTTAATGTTAAACGTGCAGAGTTTTGTTGGTTGTTAAACAGAAATTTTGTGACATACATTGAGATGATGCACATTATTCTCTAATGTGATATAAAACAGGACGCGTCCATATTTTTCCGGGTTTTTTGTAAATCCACTTTCAAAGACTGGTGACGAGTATTTTCATTTGGTGTTGACTTGGCCAAATATGACAACTCAGACCTGATTTTATGTTTGCTTTTACCCAACTAGAAATTGTTTAATTCATTCTCATGTAACTTTTACTATAGGATCAGAAGGACCGAACCTATTCTACAGTAAGGGCCAAATCCACATCGGCAACGGTAAAGAATCTGAAGCCCAGTACAGCCTATGTTTTCCAGATAAGAGCCTTCACACAGGCAGGATATGGAACCTTTGGGCCCAGATTAGAGATAACAACAAAGGAAGAGGCAACCGGTAAGGTCTACCATTACTGTTGAGTATGAATGATCCATTAAATGTGTTTTATTTCACCACATTTGTCTTTCAAAACAGTCCATTTTGTCCACAGTCCAATATTTGGGCTTTTATAAACATTCAAACTTTCAGTTTCAGCATTCTTACCCAAAATATTGTGTGAAATATGAAACATTTGAAGCATAAAAACAACGGGGTGAGGATTAAATCTATTACTGTTCGTCAACAAGTTGACTTACAGTTATAAAAGGCAGAAAGGTGTTAGTGAACACGAACATCAGATTATTCATTTTATGAATTTATATTGTGGGATTTAAATGTAACACATTGTATGTCTCACCAATACAAAAATAGCTGAGATTTCAGAGATCAAAGTTCACATGATATGAGTATGATATCAGATTCAGTTGTTCATGTTCCAAAGCCAAAAGTAGGCAATATTGGTTCTCGAGTGCAGATATCCGATATGTCTCCCTGCTTCAAATGATCAGCTCATCAGTCAGCTCTGCAGAATTTGGCTAACGATAGTGATCATTTTAATCAGGTGTGTTGGAGCAGAGAGACATATGAAACATCCAGGATTCCGGCCTTCGAGGGCCAAAGTTGCCCACCTCTGTCGTCCACAAGCTGTTTTTCAAATCAATATTCTCTAGACTTTCGGAATTTGTGCAGTGGGAGAATTAGAATACAGTATTTCATCAGTATAGTTTCTAACACAGATTTCCCACTTAGGAGTTATGTGCAACCCTTTTGTTATCACCACTAACTGTAGTTATTGCAGAGGGAAATTTGATTTCCAAGAAAGCAATAACGAATTGCTACATTATGTCATTGGGGAATGACGATGCAAAATGAAAAAAATTAATGGGGTGAGCACAATCAAAATTGAATCTAATCACCCACACAAGAATGAGTGCCACTCCATGTGTTTGTTCATTTCATTGAGGAGGGGTCCTGATGGATCAAAACAGCTCAAATCTGAAACGTTCCAAACTCATTTTAAAGTTTCTATTCATAAATCTAAATGGATTAAATGTTATTACATTTTTATCACCATAAAAATTGTTTCATTTTTCCATTTTAACAGTGACACTCACATGCATTTTTTAATTTACGGTACTGTAACTTACTTCGGTAACTTACACATGTAGTGAACTGACATTATAGGAGCCACCAGAAGTGGGCACATCAGTAAATTTTGCCGGTCTGTAATCCGCCATCGGACGAGACATCCGTCCAACATGGTCATCCGTATTCTTACCGCACTTTCGTCATCGCTAAATTAGCGTTTATCATTGCTATTTTAGGACTGTCAGAAAATTTCACTGGTCCGCCAATCTGTCATTGATCATCGTCATTTTAGCCACGCTTTCGGCATCGCTAAATTTCAATCCATCACCGCTATTTTAGGACTGACAGCTGAGCTGGGCAATTAGACCTAGGGGCGGAACCGGTCTGGCCGGACGCGCATTTATTATTTTTTTTTAGTGACAGATTTAAAAAAAGGGTTAGATTAACAAATGCCTGAGGTTGATTTTAGTCCGGCCCATGAGTCGGCCCTTGTGCGTGTGATGAACCTACTCGCGAAATGGGCAAAGGACAAAAATTGCCTCAGAACGCGTCCGAAGTGCCACTACCAACTGTTTGTGTATGAAGAGACATGAGACAGTAGTGTGCGTTCAAGCGTGCTTGTATTTCCTTATTCTGACATTCTGACCGTTACAGGGGGGCAAAACCACAATCCCTATAACACCAATTAGGCGTACTTACTTGCATTGGGCATGTTCATGGAGAAGAAGAATGAAGTAGAATGAGACAAATAAGGTGACGAGTAAGAAGAAGTAGACAAATAAGACCCTAATAAGATCATAAGATACGCAGATTTTAATAGTAAATTAGCCAACTACTTATTAGTTTAAATAAACCTCTGCTGTGAGCATCTCTACCACGGCAGCATTATGCACTGACGCTTTTTTAGGGAGGGGTTGTGGTCCTGAATGGAGTCGGGGGCCGACAATTTTTATGGTCGGAGGGTCGAGGCCGGAACGGTACAGAAATAGCGGGGCGGGTGGGCCGGCAAAAAAGGGTCAAGTGCCCAACTCTGACCGACAGTAAAAAAAAAATAACTGTTTACTAGATTAACGACACACAATTTTATTCATTTAGAAGCTGTGTGTACAAACCCAAAAAGTAACCAGGATCGAAGATAATCACACACAAAAATATATTGTGAATAGAGGGGGCTAAAAAAACATACATCAGTGGAAGTGATTTTTTTTTTTTTTACAAGATTAATCGCACCAGTAATACGGTAAGGCATACTTTTGTGAAATCAACAATTTGTCAACGAGACCAGCCCTGGCTCAAGCCTGGCTAAAACTTTTGACAGCTGTGGATGGGAATTAACCCATCCTTGAAATGAAGGGCATTGCTTTTAAAAAAAAGTAGACTCATGTAAAACAAATGAAAAATGCAATTCTCCAGGCGTGCGCGGTGGCGGGAGGGCTGCGTTTGTGTGGGCAGGTTTTGGAGGTGCATGGATGGTGTTAGGATGACATATCAATACCAAGGCTGTTCACTGTAGAAAATCATGCTTTGACTTTTAAAGTTAACTCTGAGCATTTCTATTTTTCTGCATGTTTGTCTGTGTTTTTTTTGTGTGCGTGTCCCTCTCATCAGCTGCAATTGTCTCCAGCGAGCAGAACCCTGTTATCATCATAGCAGTGGTAGCAGTGGCAGGAACCATAATCCTGGTGTTCATGGTGTTTGGCTTTATCATCGGGAGAAGGTACGCTCTCTCAGGCCCCATTGCCTCGCCACTTTTGTGAATCTGATTGCCAATTAGCTTTTCTGTCATTCACAAGCCTTGTCATCACTCGCATACACGCACACCCATCCTGTCACGGCATGTTGTGCTAATGGACTGTGACCTTTTTGTTTCCTGAGGTGCATCATAATTATCTGTGTTGCATGACATGAATTTTTTTTCCAAGGTCATTTCTTAGGTAAGCCGGTTTTTGACGACGATCGCATGATGCGGCAAATCAGAAACACGTTTTTGTAAACATTTCAGTTTGTTAATCTGTTTTAGGGCTGGACGATAAACCGAAAATGTACCATTACCGAAATGTATTACAATAACTGACATCATTTTGCCCATGTTGGTAAATTTGGTGTTTAAAAAAAAGAAGTCTTCTGTCTGCGGTGTAGTCACAACCCTTCTGAACAAGAAAGAAAACTGACGACGCGGTCGTGGCTGGCGCTTCAAATCAAGAAGCGGCTGAAAAGCACCCAAAAAGAAATCTGTTGTTTGGAAAAATTTTGGGTTCCATAAAGACGACGTTTGAGCAAAAGAACACGAACTACAAAGTACGTTGTAAGCACCCAAAATATTGCGTCCAACCTTTTCTTTTTCACCACCTACAACACAACCATGCTGTTGACTTGGAACTTGAGCTAAGAGCTCAAAATGAGAAGCAAGGTTCGACAAGTGACAAGAGCCCATACCGGAGCGCACGGGATTTAAATGCTTCATGAAAGTACCCGGGAAGAGGTACGCAAATATTTTTCGCAAACCGTACTTCCCAATATGGACAAACCTGGGACAGGAGCTTAGACATGTTGGGCATTTTGCATCCACATCCAACTTGTGGTTGACGCGGATCCCTGTTTGTTGTTTCTATATCGCTTTTTCTTCACCAGGGTCGCGGGGGCGCTGGAGCCTATCCCAGCTATCTTCGGGCAGTATGCATGGGACACCCTGAACTGGATGCCAGCCAATTGCAGGGCACACAGAGACAAACAACCATCCGCGCTCACACTCATACCTAGGGGCAATTTAGAGTGTCCAATCAACCTACCATGCATGTTTTTGGAATGTGGGAGGAAACCGGAGTACCCGGAGGAAACCCACGCAGGCACGGGGTGAACATGCAAACTCCACACAGGATGGCCGGGATTGAACCCATGACCAATGCTGTCTCTCACTGTGAGGCCATCGTGCTAACCAGTCGGCCACCGTGCCGCCCTGACCTGATAGTGATACTTTATTCAACATATTTGCACCATTGCCTTTTCACGTAGTGATACTTTATTCAACATATTTGCACCATTGCTTTTTCACGTTTTTTTTTGCCAGTGCTGTGGTGCCTTGATTGTCCTCAAAGATAATTGGTCGCTCATATTGATATTGGCCCAACAACTGTACTATGTACAAACACTCTTGCACTGTATATATACACATAGTATATACTCTGCCTCACATGTGTATAATGCAACGGTAGGTTGTTTCTTGGTCTTCCATGAAACAACAGGACCGTTCTTGTTTAAGCTAATACAGTAACCTGTTGTGCTTCGTCTGTCATTGTGTCAGCTGTCCAATCAGCGTCACTGTATGCTTGTAATCCAAGTTTGTCATCACATTTAGTGAAGCCAAGTTCCTTGCCAGTTGTACCCTTTTAGTACCTTAAGACGTATTTTACTGTCGACCATTATTCTTCTGTTGGCGTAGAATATTGGGATAACTTACAACAAAACTCAAATCAGGTCTTGTGCACGTAGTTAAATAAATTAAGATACCCACAGCCTCTCTGTACTTCTTGACATTACACATCTCTTCTGTGTTCTCAGTATAGTCAAGTTTCTGTTCACATGGTATCATTCTTGGTTTACAGTAGTACATGTTGAACCTTTCGAGTAGTTTTTCAGCATATTTTCTCTGTCATTTTTATACACTTGTGATGTTCAAAATCAACACCTAGGTAGTGTTTGAGTTTACCTAAGTCTTTCATCTTGAATTTTGCTGTCATCATTTCTTTCACATTCATAAATACTTTTTCATTGCTTGCAGCAATGATCAAGTCATCAACCCATATTATTATGATCACTTTGTCATCATTGCTCACTTTTGTATAAACACAATGGTCAGCTGGGTTTTGCACAAATTTTTGTCCAAATATTCATGTAGCATTTTGCTCCAATTTCTGCCAAATTGTTTTAGTCCGTAAAGTGACTTTTGTAACTTACACACCAATTTGTCTCCAGTGCTTGATTTGACCTCATAGCCTTCGTCAATTGGGTTCAAGTATGCTGTTTTGACATCCATCTGACGTAAAATCAGGTTATCTTGTACTTTTTTTGCATTTGCAGTCAAATGCTAGTTATGTTTGCGGTGGGTGAAAATGTCTCATAATATACACCCATCTTTGACTATATCCCTTCGTGCTTTGTAATTACCCCTAGGCAAGTTAGTCAGGGTAAATGTGTTTGCTTTTTGCGACTGTATCTCATCGTCCATTGCGTCACTCCATTGCTTTGTGTTGGATGAGGTTATGGCTTCGCTGTATGTTGCAGGTATCACACATTAACCGGTGACAGTCATCAACATTAGTGAAAATATCATCGTCGAATTAGAATTAGAAATCTCTTTATTGTCATTGTACTCAAGTGTGCAACGAGATTAGAGGGCTCCCCTCTGCAGTGCAATACAACAATAATACAGACAAATATATAAATTAGATAAATAAATAAGAGAGTGCAATGGAATTTAGTACTGAATAGGGTATATAAAAACACATCACGATGCTGTTCTGCAAGGTAGGGGTGTTCGTGTGTGTGTGAGAGTTCAGAATGGAGATGGCTCTCGGAAAGAAACTGTTTCTCAGTCTATTGGTCCTCGATTTGATGCATCTGTAGCGCCTGCCAGAGGGCAACAGGTCGAACAGGTGTGAGTTTGGGTGGGTATTGTCTTTGACGATGTTGAGAGCCCTTCTGAGGCACCGGGCGGTGTAGATGTCCGACAGTGAGGGGAGAGGGCAGCCAATAATCCTTTGCGCTGTTTTGACTGTCCTCTGGAGCCTCACTCTGTCTGCCTCAGTGCAGCCGCTGTACTAGGTGGAGACACAGTACGTCAACAGGCTCTCGATGGACGAGTGGTAGAAGGCTAGCAGCAGCTTCCTGTCCAGGTTGAATTTCCTGAGGACTCTCAGGAAGTGCAGACGCTGGTGGACCTTCTTTACCACTGCTGTGGTGTTGTGAGTCCAAGAAAGGTCGTTGGAGATCTGTACTCCCAGGAACTTGAACGTGTGGACCCTCTCCACACTCACGCCTTCGATGCAGAGGGGGGGCGGCACCGTCTTGTTCCTCCTGAAGTCGACGACAATCTCCTTTGTTTTTGCAGTGTTAAGGTGCAGTCTGTTGTCCTTGCACCAAGCTGTCAGTCTCTTTACCTCCTCTCTGTAGGCTGTCTCGTCACCTTCCGAGATCAGACCGACCACTGTCGTGTCGTCAGCAAACTTGACGATGGTGTTGTTGCCGTGGGCCGGGCTGCAGTCGTAGGTGTAGAGGGCGTACAGGAGAGGGCTCAGCACGCATCCTTGAGGGGAACCGGTGCTCAGCATGCGGGTGGAGGACGTGTAGGGGCCGAGCAACACAGTCTGGGGTCTGTTGGTCAGAAAGTCCTTGATCCAGATGCGTGTGAGGGCAGGGAGGCCGAGAATGTCCAGTTTGGCGACGAGGATGTCTGGGATGATCGTGTTGAATGCCGAGCTGTATTCCACAAAGAGCATCCTTGCATAGCTCTGCTGTTGTTCCAGGTGGCCCAGCACAACATGCAGAGCAGTGTCGATGGCGTCCTCAGTGGATCTGTTAGCCCGGTATGCAAACTGGTAGGGGTCCAAAGTGGGAGGAAGGCATTCCCTGATGTGCTGGAGAACCAGCCTCTCGAAGCACTTCATGATGACTGGTGTGAGAGCATTCTTCGCCATTTACAT
The DNA here is from genome assembly GCF_059441095.1 of Idiotropiscis lumnitzeri. Classification (NCBI taxonomy): domain Eukaryota; kingdom Metazoa; phylum Chordata; class Actinopteri; order Syngnathiformes; family Syngnathidae; genus Idiotropiscis; species Idiotropiscis lumnitzeri. The sequence continues at coordinate 11,831,818 of NC_142411.1, forward strand.
ATTCATTCCAATATTTTGGTTTCTTTTCTCTCTCTGGAAGGATATCGTCTTTGTTGAGTTTCACCAGTCTGTTTGGGTGCTCATTTCAGGTGCCATTTCTTTTTGTTCTGTTTTTCCTCCTGTAACCTTTGAATATCATCATAATTGCAGTGACCTATGATCTCATACCATGTCTGCATGTCTCATTGTCTCCATTCACAGTGTGTAAATAATACGTCCTGTTGTGTTTGTGAATGTGGAATTGTGTCCCATCCTTGGTCGTAGAACACCATGTCGTTTCTCGAAGATGACCATCGCACCACTGGATGTAGCTGCCTGCACAGAGAAGATGTCCTACGGAAAAGATGAAGCGCATAATGCCTGTCTCAGCCTTAAAAGATTCAGGCAGCCCATTCAATACCATTGCAATGAGCAATCCGTCATTCAATATCTCGCCGACTTTTCAAAGTTCTGTGATGGCGGTCTCTGACCGTATAATATACTCAGTGACGCTCTCACTGTTAGACTTCTGGAGCAATATCAACACCTTGTAGAGGCTAACAATGCGCGGCTTGCCAGCGCCTGCATAATGCTTTCTCAATATTTGCAATGCCTTTCGTCCATCATCTGCTGCCTCTTACATCACCAGGGATAAACTTTTGTCATCCAAAAATTGTATAAGCTCTGCATTTGCTTTGGTATTTTTCTTTTCAATGATGGCTGTTTTATCATCCTCATCTGTTTCATTTTCAGCAGGATTGTACACTATCGCGTCTTTGAGCTCTTGTAGTTTAAGTGACCCAAAAACTCTATCCCCACAGTTCGTAGTTTTTCTCATCCCCGTCAAAAAGGAGTCTACTCCACAGTGTTGTTTTCGTCAACGATGACGAAAATATTTCGTGAACGCCCCTTTTTTTTCATGACAATAACGAGACAATGACAAGTTAAACGAGGTTATTTGATGACGAAAACATGACGTGACGTACATGAAATTTCCGTTGACGGGACGAGACAGGACGAAATTATTAGCGCGTGATTCGTCAGACGCTCGAAATATATGACATCCCTTCCTACTGTACATGGAATCTATCTTTCAAAACATTGCAATGAAGTGCAACCTATCTTTCGTTTGGGCACGCCTGCCACCGTGACAGCACACAGGGCACATGCACCGCGCACGCACCGTCACACATACTGGTGTCGCATGAACACGTCTGCTATCATTCGTCTCGGCTCACACACACTGACACGCATTCCTTTGACAGACCATGGCGACAGTGACACTCGCAAGGCTACTTCGCTCTGATAACCGCAAGCTGGTGCAAGTAAACAAGACCTATGTTTGATAGAGTTTGTACTTGTGCTACTGTACTATAGAACAAGTCTACTACAAGTCCATGTTGTTAAAAAGTTTTCATTTTATGTTGCTTTAAGTGAAATAAAGCCACAAGTGTTGCCAAATTAAACGATTTTCGTTCTCGGCTCATTTTGGCGCAATAAGCATTGATTCCACTGTTATGTTATGTTTGTAATGCATAATCCTTAAAAGTCCATCAGAAAGTCTTTGCTATTGGGTGGAAACATTGTATGCCTGTTTTTAACTAGAACAGACTAAAAACTTTTTGAGTTTCGTTCTAATAATTTAGAAAAACTAGACCAAAACTTTTTTTTTGCGTTTCCGTCAACTAAAACCGACTAAAACCCGTCAACTAAAACCTTTTAGAGTTTTCGTCGACTAAAACTAGACTAAAACTATCACGAATAGGAATGACTAAATCTGACTAAAACTAATAAGCATTTTCGTCCAACTGACTAGGACTAATACTAAATCTAAAATGCCTGCCAAAAACAACACTGCTACTCCAGCGGCTACTCATTTCAGTCGATCGCCGATTCATTGCGTTAGCCATTGGATTACTCCCAGTTATGCTCACCAGACTCGCAGTACGTTGCGGCTTATTTCTGGTTGGACAGTCCAAGTATTCCTCATTTTGTCCTGGCTTCAGTCGAATCCTGGGCCCATAACCTGTTGGCAGAGTGGTACTACGCAGCAGTAGTATCGTGTCCGACTATTCTCAGGATCAACAAACCAGAATTGCTGTATTCACTGAGGAATAACTACACCACAACCTGTCTTGTCTGACGGTGTGGAAGAAGTGTGAAGACTTTAATATAAAGTGACAAAGAATCAAAGAAACATTACGTAACAGATACATGCAACAAAGTAAGAACACATTTGAGAGCACATCCTTAACAAGATGTCAACTCTAGGCCTTTGCACTTGGCATTACAGTTCAACCTCACGATAGCCGTGCCTCGTCTGATATTTCAAGTTCACACTGCAGGCAAATGCGATCCAGATCAAATTTGTTCACCCATATAGGACCTGTGTCTGTTTTTTCGATTTTATTTTATTATTTTATGACAGTCTGAACGTCTCAATTCCATTTTTTTTTTCAAATCCGACTTGGGCCACTATCATATGTGGTCCTAGATCGGATATGTATAGGATTTTTTTAAATGTAACTGCAGCCAAATGGCCAAGGTCGCATGTGTCCCTCATTGACATCCTCCGGAGCCCAAAATGTGCTCCGCGTGGGGGGAGGGAGAATGCTGGCAGCTGGGAGTTGTTTTGAGTTAAAGTAATGACTTTATTTTTTACTTTAGTTTAATTCCTATGGAAACATGAACTAGACATTTATGGTTATAGTAATAATTCAACCACTAATTCTTTATGACGTGACGTCTCCATGAAATGAGACTGAAAATCCTTGCTTCATCATTACGTTCAAAAACTGCATTTGTACCTCCCATTGAATTGGTCTGCTGTAAAAATGTATGTGTGTATATAAATATATATATATATATATATATATATATATATAGCACGATGGCCTCACAGTGAGAGACAGCATCGGGCGTGGGTTCGATCCCGGCTCCAGCCATCCTGTGTGGAGTTCGCATGTTCACCCCGTGCCTGCGTGGGTTTCCTCTGGGTACTCCGGTTTCCTCCCACATTCCAAAAACATGCATGGCAGGCCGATTGAACACTCTAAATTGCCCCTAGGTATGAGTGTGAGCACGGATGGTTGTTCGTCTCTGTGTGCCCTGCAATTGGCTGGAAACCAGTTCAGGGTGTCCCCCGCCTACTGTCCGAAGGTAGCTGGGATAGGCTCCAGCACCGCCGCGACCCTAGTGAGGAGAAGCAGTTCAGTGCCTCCTGTTATGACTCAATTTATTTATTCATCCTCCGAACCGCAATTTTCCACCTTATGCTCTTTTAAGTGGGATGAAGTTATGAATCAAATGTGAACAGTGTCAAACTTGATGAAAAGATTTTTGCTTTCCCTTCCAAAGCGCACAAATGTGTGTGCGTGCATGTTTATACAGACCCGTCACCAAGGGCGGACCCTAGGGAGACTGTGCCCACCCATAATAATGCTGAGCAGTGTGCACGGAAGATGATACAAAGACATAATCAATTACCGTGATTGGACTGTAGAATTCAATAGTCTACCTTCGGGCAAATTCTTATATTGAATGCACTTCTGTAATGTGCACCACTAGTCTGCATTATACTTGTTTCTTAAAAGAGCGAACCTTTCAAGTAAGTGAATATAAGCAAATTCATTTTTTTCCTAGCCTCCGCCATTAAAAAGAAGACAATTCCTGAGAGTTAAATGTTCAAATTAATAAGATGAAATAAAAAAGACTTGGTTGATAATTAGCTGTTACATTCTACCTTTGGAGAATCTTCGTCACGTATGAGTGTGGGTGTACTCATGCCATGACAAAAAAGGTTTGGGGGAACTCAAGACAAAAATGTTGGGATCATTTGTTTACACAATACAAAATTTGGGAGAGCGTTGAAACGCAAAATGAAGTTTTATTTGATGGAACAGGAATGCGTAAACCAACATTTTCAGCATTCCGGAAAATAAATCTATGGTTCCAACCATTTGGGGATGACAACATTCGCATAAAAGTGATGTTTTAAATAGAATCTCATCCGAGTGCATAGCGATTGGATGTATCAGGCCCACCTGCTTAGCATTGCGTTTAAAATGTGGGACAGCACACTTAAAAACTGCCCTTGTACACTGTGCACCAAAATGACCCACATGGAAGGAAATGCACAGTGTATTAAGTTTTGTCCCAGATAATATGGCAACTCTCTGTCCTGTGACTGGCTCCAACTCGGCCCTTAGATCATTGAGAAGTTCCAAAAATGAATTCCTGAATATACAGAATGTCTAGATAATTTTTGTTGATGGCAATCAAAAATGTTTACATGAGTGGAAAAAATCATCTCTCCCCAACGCTTCATCTTTCTATGTGTGCTGCAAGCCACAATAACCGCAGTCATGGTTAACCACAGCTTTGCACAGCCCTTCAGACGTGGTCTTTAAAGACACAAAATCAGCCATGCAAAATTTCAGATTTGGTAAAGCACATTATGCCTTCTACATTAATCTATCTGAATCTATTCCCTGCCAATATTTTGTACAATCTGCTCAAAACATGCAAAATGATTTGGGTGGCAATCTTGCACATGCAGTTCTGGGTGCTCCAAGTTAAAAGATCAGCTTCCATATAGTTTTATTGTGTTACCAATTTGTGCCACTTTTTCCACATGCAAACCTTTTCGAAAAGAGGCCCAAAGAAAGGATAACTTTTTTTACTTTCCGTTCACATTGGAACGTTAATACATTTAATAAAGGATTTACAATGGCAGTGTTGACAGTTTGTTTTGATTTTTTCTTTTCAAATTGGAGTTCGACCAGCGTTTCTAAATGATTTTTGTTTTTATGTTGCATTCGACATGATTAGATCCTGTTTTTTTTCATCTTGGAATTTAAAGTCTACGGGTCTACTGTATTTATCATGAATGATTGGTTTCTGCATTGACATTTATGCAATTAAATGTGTTTATTCTACGCCATAATCTGATTGTGCTCCGCTCTTCTTTTGCCGCTGCAGGCACTGCGGGTACAGAAAAGCGGATCAAGAGGGAGACGAGGAACTTCACTTTCAGTGTAAGTGGATATACAGTACTTGTTCATAAAAATTGATTGTGTGCCTGGGAGGGTAGTACAACACATGAGGAAGTAACAATTAATTAAAAGCCAGAGAGTTTAAAGAGTAACACAGGTTGTTTTGTTGTACATGCTGCTTCCGGGAGAATTCTATCAGTAAGAGTTTTTTCAACACTAATTCAACACCCCCTAATGATGCCCCCGGAGACAACACTTCAGACAGACAGACTTCCCAAATTGAAACAGGGATGATACACTCAGGTGGCAAACTGCTGAGTTGAATAAGAAAGGACTTACTGTGTTGCAGGTCCTGATCTGTTAGTGCTAAATACACTCTGTTTGAAAAGTATTGTAAAAGTGAGGCTATTTTTTATGAAAGCATTGAAAACATGAAAGCATTGTAAAAGGAAGACAATGAAGCCTTAACTTGGTGGTTCTCAAATAGTGGGGCGGGCGCGGTGCGATGCTGAGGGGGGAGCGTGTTACCCTGGGAAACATGCTTTTTTTCCCCCCGCTGTAGTACAGCTAAATGATGTATGGTTTTGGAAATGAAATTGCAATCTCAGACAACGCAAATTTGAGATCGTCGTAGCTGCGCTTTGTGCCCCTAGTTCACGCAGTAGGTCTCACAGTAGTGATTTAAGAAAAAAGCGTTGCCCTATCGCTCGTTGTCCCGGATGTACCGTATTTTCCGGGCCATAGGGCGCTCTTTAAAGTCCCTAATCTTGCCCAAAACAAACAAAGCGCCTTGTAAAGCGGCACGCCCATTATATGGACTAAGCATCACTCGCGACCATCAACCCTTTTACTCATTGGGCTGTTCGGAGTGCATGTTAGCACACCCTGCTGGTCAAAGTCTGAGTCTTCTATGCTTCTAATTGACCGTGACTTATACATTATGTGACTATGGTGTTTGGGTGATGGTGTAGGAGAAAGCTGGACAAAAGGGCAGCTGTCCACAATGTTGTAGTCTGTCTTATCATTTATGTTATTGCAAGCAAGAAACGTCCCAGGTTTAGACAAAAGACAAAAAGCCCAAAGCACAACAGCACATCTCTCTAAACAGCCATGCACATCTCTCTAAACAGCCATATGATTGGCTGAGTCTGAGTGGCTCCCAAGAAGCCATTTCTGTAATTGGGTAAGGCTGAGTGGCTCCCAAGAAGCCATTGCTATAATCTTTTTGTTATTTTTATTTCTATTGGGTATATTGATGGCATGAGAGATACATGTTTTGTGTTAATCTTATTTCTTTGTTTCATTGTTTGCTTGTATGCTGAGTTTTTTTTGGTTTTGATTTGAAACCGTGACTCTAAGGAGTGTGGTGACCAGTGAAGTCCCTCCCCTGACCTTGTGTAGTAGGCTAATGCCAAGACACCTTTTATTGGTTAGAGTCATTATTATTGACAGTGATTCCTATTAGTTTCATGACATCTGTCAATGAAATGGGGTGATGCCTCTGGCAGTGATTCTTTATGAGGCTGAGTCCTAGTGAACTGGCTAGCGCGAGCAGCCGAGCTAGCACGGCGAGCAGCCAAGCTAGCGCGAACGTGCTAGCGCGAGCAGCCGAGCTAGCGCGAATGTGCTAACGCGAACGTGCTAGCGCGAGCAGCCGAGCTAGCGCGAACGTGCTAGCGCGAGCAGCCGAGCTAGCGCGAACGTGCTAGCGCGAGCAGCCGAGCTAGCGCGGACGTGCTAGCGCCAGCAGCCGAGCTACCGCGGACGTGCTAGCGCGAGCAGCCGAGCTAGCGCCTTGTAATGCGGCGTGCCTAGTATATGCATTAAAGATGGAAATAGCACCCTCAACTGGTGTTGCGCCCTTTGAGGCAGCGCGTCGTATGGCCGTAAAAATACGGTAATTTCTTTCGCCGCTACTTGAATAATAGCCGCCAAGCTATCTTGCGCTGCAGCAGTATGAGCTTCATTTGTACTATATCACAGGTGTCAAACTCAAGGCCCGGGGGCCAGATGTGGCCCGCAACCTCATTTCATGTGGCCCGCGAAGTGCAAATCACGTGCTTCACGTTCCTGTTTCGAGCACATGTATTTGTTACTAATCCTCCTCTTTTAAAATAAATTAAAAAATTGTTGAACAAACAATTACTTACTGACTTTTGAGTTCAAAACTGCCTTTCCATTAATTTGATGTGTTTATGTGATAACGTGAGGTGATCATACATTTCGATGGGTTCACATGTCACACTCATAACGGCCCTCTGAGGGAAGCCAGAGCTACGATGTGGCCCGTCCACAAAAATGAGTTTGACACCCCTGTACTATATCTAAGTCCGTGCACAGCAGCAGCAACAAGCTGCACGATGACAAAGAAACGACTCCGCTAACAAAAAGCGTTATATACGAGTCGGAGAAAAAAGGGGCACTAAGCGTGCTAATCGCTAAAATGAATTACAGAGTAATAAGTGCTTCGATTTACGCTCAATTTTTAACAGAAGTCTGACTCGAACCGCGTTTGGGCGGTGAGGCAGCAGCTATAAACAGAAATGTTGTATTCCTTCCATTACGTATAGAAACATAAAATAAGACGACGGCTACGTTAGCAATTTAGCAGACGCTGTCAGACCGGAACGCGGAAACGGATGACGTCACCACGACGAAGAGGTTCGACTTCAAACGTATTGTAGTGTCTTCAAAAGACCACGTCAGAATTCCATTCAGTTCTTGACTATTGAGTTATATGCTCTCATTATATTGTTTATTTTAAGGAGTGATATGTTTAATAATATGCCAAAATGTCAATATTGTTATATGTGTATTTTGTTGAATGTCATGTCACATTTATTGCAATTGTTACGTCCGAGTGTAGGGGGTTTATGAGATCTTGTCAACAATAATAGGAACTCAGGACCAACTTGGGAGCGCCGCCCATTTATTTTTAATCGGCAACAGTACAACACACTAACTTTTGTCGCACCGCTCTGATGTCATCACAAACCAGTCATAACATACGGAGATTAGAGCACATGAACTACTCCTATGCCTACATGCGACCCCCCTTGCAAAAGAAATGTCCCCATTTCCACAACCTGGGTGAGAATACGAAACCGCAAGTATGCGAAAGAAAACCAAAACACGGCAAAGAGCAGATGTAAAAAAAAATTACATAAAATAAATAAACAACAGCAACAGCAGTAAACAGCATAGGTGCATTATAAACTGTAAGAACTGTAACCATTTCACACCACCTCCTCCAGAACATCGGGGTGCAACCCATGTAACACAATATTTATTTATTTATTTTAACCCAATTTTTTTTTTTGTGTCTAGTCCACAACAAAATCAGCAAGGTGTGCAGGTGCACATATCGGCCTCCCAACACGGGTGACCCCAACTGTAGTCCTTTCTAGCATGTCCCCAGGTGGCACAGAGGGGTCCACCTCCGATCCCAACCCCGAGGCACACGATCCAGTGGGAGAAGCACCTCCCAGCCGTGTGGAAAGCTGGGACAGGGGCCTGGGAGCCCTCGAAGGGCCGTCAAAGGGAAACACCTCCGGCAGGGTGTAATGTCGCAGCCTGTCATAATGGACAATCTGGAGCGGGGGCTCATCCTCGAACGGGCTACCAAGCTTATAGGTAACCCCCACCTCGTCATCCCTGTCCATCCGTCGTCGGACCTGGTAGGGCCCTTTCCAGTGGGGGGCCAGTTTTCGTCGGCTCTCTGCTGGAACACTCAGCCACACTAAGTCCCCCACCTCGTATTGGCTCGTGTCTTACTCTGCTGTCATAATAGGACTTCTGGCTCTTGCTCGCCACACGATTGTTCTCCCGCGTTTTATTGAAAGCCGTGTCCAAGCCTCTGAGCAGAGAGCTAGCAAAATCCTCTGGGGGCCTGGAGCTATACTCACTCAGCGCCGGAGGACCCAACACCATGTCCAGAGGGGTTCCGGCCTCCCTGCCATGTATGAGGAAGTACGGTGTGAACCCCATACTGGAATGCACGCTGGTATTGTACGCGAACGCTATTTGGGACAGGAAAGAATCCCATTCCCTCTCACAGCATAGTAGAGACTTCGCCATTTGATCAATCAAAGTGCGATTGAACCTCTCGACCATTCCGTCCGACCGTGGTGTGTGTCTTCTTCATGACCAACTTCCATAGATCCTGCACAATGTCCGATTCAAATTGCCTGCCCATGTCTGTGTGCAGGGTTTCCATCACTGCATGTTCCAGTATATAGCTCTTAAAGAGGTGCTCAGAGACAGTAGTGGCCCGTTGATCCTGCATGGCATATAAATTGACAAACTTGGAAAAATTGTCCTCGACTACCAGTACGTAACGGTTACCTCTTGATGTGACAGGCAACTATGTCAGCCGCCACACGCTGGAAGGGCCTCTCGGTCTGAGTCGTCCTGATGGGGGCACGGTGTGGCACCGGTGACTTCCTCCTTTGGCATGCATAATACTGGTCGCACCATGCACGAATGTCACGTTGCATGCCCGGCCAAAAACACACACTCCGGGCATGTGCTAGGACCCGTTCATAGGCCAGATGAGCGGTGAGAGGGCCCCCGTGCAGATGTCGGAGGCGCTCTGGGACCAGAATAGCAGGGACAACAATCTGAGCAATCTGTTCCCCCTGCGGCTGCCGAACCACTCTGCAGACCAGTCCATCCATCAGGGACAGCCGGTGGAAATCATACCACAGAATCCTCAGACTCCAATTAGCATCCCGCATCTCCCTCTGACAAGGTCTTTCGCCCGCCTCCAGCCAGGACAGAACCCGTCCAAGGTCCTCGTCTCTTTCCTGGAGCTCCCTGATTGTAGACCCATCATGCGACAATGTGTAGATCAGGGCCCTGTCTGTAGGGAGCGGCGGATCTGAAGTCGAGCCCGGACGCTGGGACAGCATTAACTGTGCAGGGAGACCCGAGTCCCCGAATCTGCCTGAGCAGTAGGAGCACTGCCAAGAATGCCAGCAGCACACACGGCCCTTGGGCCACTGACTCCCTCCGTCTGGGTACCTGCATCTGTCCACGTCGGAGAATCACAGACCGCCGGCCCTGAGTCTGGTTGCCGAGATAAAGCGTCTGCGTTGGTGTGGGAGGCCCCACTCTTGTGCACTACTACCCAGTTGTAAGGGTCCAACTCCAACGCCCAACGACTACGGCGTCCGGTGATGTCGTTCTCGATGGCCAATCGCCGTAGCCCCACCAGCGGCCGATGATCTGTCACAATAGTGAATGGGAAAAGGCCCAGGTAATGCAGAAAATTGCGTACGGCCCATACTATCGCCCACAACTCCCGGTCATATGTAGACCATTTACGCTCTGCCTTCGTGAGAGCCCGACTAGCATAGGCAACCACTCTCTCCTCGCCGCCCGCTCCCTGTGCTGACACGGCACCTACAGCAACAAGGGACGCGTCTGTGTACAACCTGAATGGCTGGACAAAGTCCGGGTGGCATACAATGGGCTCAGAACAGAGGGCATCCCGAAAAAACTCAAATGCCCTTTGGCTGTCCGCTGTCCAATGAAATGGCACCTCCTTTTCCGTGAGGCCAGTGAGGGGGGCGGCAGACTTGGCAAAGTCCTTTACGAATCTCCTGTAATATGAGCAGAGCCCCAGGAATGCCCGCACCTCCGTGGCTGACCGTGGGACAGGCCATGCTCTCACCTTTTCTGTGTTATGCGGAAATCACATGGCCCAAAAAAAACACATGGTCCCGGGCTAGCTGGCATTTGCGGGCACCACCACGCCAATCCGGGTGAAGACCTCCCCCAGTGCAACGAGGTGTTCTACGAACAACTTACTGTAAAGGAGAACATTGTCCAAATATACCATGCAGACATGCCACAGGAGCCCTTTCAGCACCATCTCCATGACTCTCTGGAAAGTCACCGCCGCATTAGTATGGCCCATGGGCATGGATTTGAACTGGTAGAGGCCCTGGCCCATGGGGAACGCCGTTTTCTCACGGTCCTCTGGTGAGACCTCCACCTGCCAGTAGCCGTCTGAAAAATCAAGAGTGCTGAACCAGGTGGCCCCTGTGAGGTCGTCCTCTTCTGCTCAGCAGACAACATACTGTTCGAAACATCCAGTAGTGTAGCAGCTCCCTGTGTGGGCACCCTCGCCAACGTGCACCCATTCTCCACTGGCGCCACCGTTCGTGCAATGGGTGGAACAGTTGTATCAAAAGACACAGAAATATTACAACATTCAGGTATGAAATCGTGGCGCGCATAAGAGGAACATCCAAATCACTGATATGGAGCAGACCACGACCAACGTCAATAACAGCACGAGTTCGTAACATGAAATCAAAACCCAACAAAACCTTCTTTGTGGTGCCCCGTACTACATGAACAATTGGCTGCCAGGCCCTGCCCCCCATCTGCAAAGGAAGAGTCATTGTACCTAATGTGTCCAACAATTGACCCCCCACTGCACGTGCAACAGTGTATTGTCGACGAAGCACTGGCAGAGATATTCTGAACTCTTCCGAGATCAACGAAATGTTAGAACAGTTACATCAACACCCGCCACCAGTCCTTTCACATAGGCGGTTGGTTTAGACTCACCTACGTAGCATGAGTCTTCCAGGGAGGCAGGAGCCCCTGCCCCCTCACAGTCCTTTTGACCCTGTGTCAGCATAACTGACATCTGGGTCTCGATGACAGTTACTTGATGTTTCCCGACTCCTGGCTACGAAGGGGATGGAGACGGTGATCGGCGATGAGGTGATAGAAACCTCATACCGCGCCTTGACTGTCGGTCCGCTGTAGTGTATGGGCCCCGTGATCCGCCGTCGTCCCGCTGGCGCGATGAGAAGTCTGTGTTAGCGTCCCAGTCCCCTCGCTCTTTCTGAGACCATTCTCTGTTGACGCCTCCTCCCTGCGGCCCACGTTGGGGTGAACGGCCCCTCACAGACTCGTCTCTCCTGACGTTGCCGCTGGTTGACCTACCGCCATGCTGCCCGCAATCACAGCGGCAGGTGCGTCGCTGACCTCCACGCAACTCCGGGTCCTGTAGACGCTCTCGCCGTAAAGGGGAGCCACTTCGGCCATTCTCACTTCCCTGCCGGCGTGTTCTCAGCTCCCTCAGCTCCGTCTGTAGGTTGTCCATCTTCCTTGTGAGGTTCTCTACCACACAGTTGAGACCCTCCGAGGCGCCAGCCATACCATCACCAGCTGGGACCTGCGACGTTCCGAGCGTAGCCACCCCTGTAGGATGCGGGAAGGGGTAGGCGGGTCTTCAGTGCATACCTAGCACGCTCACAGCAGTTAGCCACAGTCATCGCCTCCTCGATATCCGTTGCCCCCTGCTCAACACACTTGTAGGGCAGGATCGAGGCCCGCCAGGAAACGCCGAAACTTCTCCCCCTCTATCGCATGCTTGTCATAACTTGGAAACGCCTCAGCCACAAGTCTGCATATGTCAGTAGCATACACCTCCAAACTTTCATCCACCATGCGCGGGCGTGCTGAGATGCACGTCTGAAAGTACAACAGGAGTTGCTTCTGTCCAAACGCTTCGTGCAGCTTCTCTTTTATCCGCTTATAGTCACATTGCACATCCGCAGGGAAACTGTCCCACAGAAGGAAGGCTGCGCCATCCAGCCTGGTGGGGAGAATATTGACAAGAGTCTCTCTGTAGCCCGCGGTGCGCACCCCCGCTGTCTGCGCGCGCACTGCAGCTTCAAACTGCTTAATCCATGTAGCGAACGGCTTCTGACCATCACCTCTAAACGGTGGCGGCAGCTCCACTTTAACTTTAAAGTCACTCACAGAACGGTTCCACACAGAAGGGTAATGGATAGCCTCGTCTTCCACTTCCGACGTATCCTCCATTTTCCCGCGGGTGAACATCTCCGTCGTCACGTCCGAAAAAGTTCGAATTGTTCCAAGAGATCCAAAATACAAAGCAAAAACACTCCAGTTACCACTGCCACCTATGTAACGTTCGAGTGTAGGGGCTTTATGAGATCTTTTCAACAATAATAGGAACTCAGGACCAACTTGGGAGCGCCGCCCGTTTATTTTTAATCGGCAACAGTTCAACATACTAACACACTTTTTTTTTTTCGCACCGCTCTGTCGTCATCACAAACCAGTCATAATAAACGGAGATTAGAGCACATGAACCACTCCTATACCTACACAATTCTCGGCCTCCCAGCCCTCACACGCATCTGGATTAAGGACTTTCTGACCAACAGACCCCAGACTGTGTTGCTCGGCCCCTACACGTCCTCCACCCGCATGCTGAGCACCGGTTCCTCTCAAGGATGCGTGCTGAGCCCTCTCCTGTACGCCCTCTACACCTACGACTGCAGCCCGGCCCACGGCAACAACACCATCGTCAAGTTTGCTGACGACACGACAGTGGTCGGTCTGATCTCGGAAGGTGACGAGACAGCCTACAGAGAGGAGGTAAAGAGACTGACAGCTTGGTGCAAGGACAACAGACTGCACCTTAACACTGCAAAAACAAAGGAGATTGTCGTCGACTTCAGGAGGAACAAGACGGTGCCGCCCCCCCTCTGCATCGAGGGCGTGTGTGTGGAGAGGGTCCACACGTTCAAGTTCCTGGGAGTACAGATCTCCGACGACCTGTCTTGGACTCACAACACCACAGCAGTGGTAAAGAAGGTCCACCAGCGTCTGCACTTCCTGAGAGTCCTCAGGAAATTCAACCTGGACAGGAAGCTGCTGCTGGCCTTCTACCACTCGTCCATCGAGAGCCTGTTGACGTACTGTGTCTCCACCTGGTACAGCGGCTACACTGAGGCGGACAGAGTGAGGCTCCAGAGGACAGTCAAAACAGCGCAAAGGATTATTGGCTGCCCTCTCCCCTCACTGTCGGACATCTACACCGCCCGGTGCCTCAGAAGGGCTCTCAACATCGTCAAAGACAATACCCACCCAAACTCACACCTGTTCGACCTGATGCCCTCTGGCAGGCGCTACAGATGCATCAAATCGAGGACCAATAGACTGAGAAACAGTTTCTTTCCGAGAGCCATCTCCACACTGAACTCTCACACACACACGAGAACACCCTTACCTTGCAGAACAGCATTGTGATGTGTTTTTATATACCCTATTCAGTACTAAATTCCATTGCACCCTCTTATTTATTTATCTAATTTATATATTTGTCTGTATTATTGTTGTATTGCACTGGAGAGGGCAGCCCTCTAATCTCGTTGCACACTTGAGTACAATGACAATAAAGGGATTTCTAATTCTAATTCTAATTAAGTATATTTTGTAACTGTCGTAAATTTGTTGTTGTGCGGACACTTTTCGTTGGTGGTAATGCCCTTTTATGAAAGTTGGATGAGTGAAGGCGCGAGTGTTGAGTGACGAAAGAAAAAAAGAGATGAAAACATCCCGAAACTATCGAAGTGTTATGTTGGTGCAGTAACCAAAGAAATAAATATGGATATCGAAGCTGCAAACGCAACATCAACTTTTTATTCTTCCAGAAAAACGGCTCTGTTGGCCGTAACCAATCAAACAACAACTCGCACCGTCATTTTCAACGGATCTCTCTCTCTCTCTCTGTCTCTCTCTCTCTCTCTCACTCTCTCTCACTCTTTCTCTCTCTCTCTCTCTCTCTCTGTCTCTCTGTCTTTCTCTCTCTCTCTCTCTCTCTCTCGCATCCACCTCCCGTCCAGTGAGTTGCACGATGCATTCACAGAAATCGGACACAACACAACTCAGAGAAACACATATGTCAACACGAGAACAGACAACTCGATTCGTTACAGTCTACTAAATATTTGTCATATCATCAATATTTGCACCACAGAGTACTGAGTTTCGAGATCCTCTCAATAATAAATATAAATTATATTTCTTATCAAATTAGCTTTGCTAAGGGACATTTTATTGACGTAATCTAACATCAATATACTATGAACTTGTACATTCGTACAAAATGTAAAACAAAATTGGTGATGGGGGGCGCAAATTGTTTTCTTCTAGGGGGGGGGCGTGACAGAAAATAATTGAGAAGCACTGCCTTAACTTGTCTTTAATGTTTATTGGTGTCTTACAGGGCTGTCACTATCACATATTTTTATAAGCACTATGGATTATTCCATTCCAAACTAAAAACAAATTTCCCATTTTGATTAAACACAATGGAGAATCATTCTGCAATCCTGAAGGAAGTACTGATAGTAGGCTGAATCCAGAGGATTTTGAAAATTTAAGTTGAACAATGGCTCTAAACGATTACTTTATTATTGGAATAGTTGCTAAATAATTTGATAATCAGAGGTGGTAAGTCATTTCGTACAACTCACTAGTGATTCTCAAGTCGTAACCTTCCGTCTCAAGTCACTGTGAAAAAAAATCAAGCAACTCATGGGACGGACTATAAGTATCGATTTGTGAGAATAAAATAAGCAAATCTTGTAGTATTTGCTAGTTTTTCATAAAACATAATTCAGTCAGCCTTAACAATAAGACTGGATGTGCTTTATTGAATCAAATAGGTTTACTATTTACTTGAGCCTGAGCCAGTCAGATCTGAGCAAAAATGAGTAAGCTAAAGAGGTTTGGGAGAGTCTCTTCTGAGGGTGGATGCAACACACTCAGGGCTTGTCAGTCATGTGATCAGTGCAATTTACTAAAGCCCTGTGCCATTTGCGCGACCTGTGTGCTTGTTTTGGCACGCATTATATAGGGCCCCATAATATAAGTCATTCTATATTTGCTGAATAGTTGTGTAGCTGCAGTGGAGCACGGGTTGCAACACAGGTATTAATGTGCCCGATCACCCACGAAGCCCCCAAGATATCGCAATCATTATACCTGGCTGGCACTGCTTCAAGGTTTGCATTTCACTTTTTAGATAAAAATAATGATCCTATTTTCTTGTTATTCAGTTAAATTTCCAGGCACCAAAACATATATTGACCCTGAAACCAATGAGAACTCAAACAGAGATGTTCATCAATTTGCCAAGGAGCTGGATGCATCCTACATTCAACTTGAACAAGTTATTGGAGCAGGTGAGTATCTCAGGTTTCTGCTTAGTCCTTGTTCAAGCCTCATATCAACAGTCAATCGCCATAAATGTTCACTTTGTGCATTATGTTTCAAGTAGGCTAAAATTAATTTCAATATCAACACTGTTAGGCTTCACAAATTCTTATATGCAAAGACAGCCGTGATTGGTCTATACAAAGCTGTCTCCCCAGCCCCCATTGACTTGTAAATATACACTGTATAACATTTTGAGTTAATTTGTTGCTTGTGTATTATGTTGAATACAAAAAATTTATACAAAAAAACTGTGTAGGACCATCATTTTTAATATTCTATAAGCAGACAAATGCATTTGAGAAAACAGCACCCTAATTACTACAAACCTTAGGAACAGTTGTTTTTTTTACACTGCAAATAAAAAGTATGGTGGAGTTAATTTTAACACTGGTAAAATCATATACATATATACATCCATACTCCCCGGGGTTTAAGTAACATTTACAAAAGTGTTATTTGTGCAACACCCAATAGTGTGTTACAACAACTAAATGCAGTGTTGCAGTAACAATGACACTCTAGAACAGGCATCACCAAATGGCGGACCGCGGTCCGGATGATTCGGACCGGACCCATGGCCAATCTATGATCGTTTTTTTTCAGGGCGCATTCGCAAACGTTGGCGTTGCAATTCTAGTAAATACGGAAAAGGCGTCACTGATTTGAGCCAGTCAAATCTTTTGTTTACGTTCTACTGCCAATTGCGCAGCAGACCGGAAGAGAGTGCTGCTGACAGTATGCCTTGCTTAAAAGTTAGCGAGGTCGATGCGTCTTGTTTTAAATGAATGGACGGAGAAATTTAGTTTCGTTCTGGCTGCAGCCAATTCAAAACCAGTGTGCATCATATGCTCCAAAACCGTCGCAACATTGCGAAGCGCCACTACAAAACAAAGCACCGCCCTTTTGTGCACAGTTATCCGCTGACGTTTGAGGTGAGCGCATGCAAAAACAGAACTTCGAGTGCAGTACAACAGATTTTTACATTTCCGTTTACATCCCAGCGGCATGCAACAAATATTCAGTAAAAGTATCATGGGTTTTGGGGAAACATAAAAAAACGTTCAAGTGATGGGGAAGTTGTGAAGGAGTGCTTAAATGTGGTTGCACAAACATTATTTATAGGAAAACACAAAGCCCAGATGTGTGAAATAATCTACCAAATCCCAATGGCCCTGACTCCGTTCCAACCCAGATGTAAGTCACTGGCAGGGCAGTCACAAACTCATTTTTCTCATTAAGAAAAGTTAAAAAAATATTCAAAAGAAAAAGTGGTGACAAAGCTCATTTTGAATTAGTTTTTCATGAGGACAGCCATTTTTATTGATTGTGTACTGAACATGTTGACCTGGTTTACTTGGATAATTAGGCTTTCCGTTTTTTTTTTAGGCTGATAACTCTTTGATTTAAAAAAAAAAAAAAAAAAAAAAAGGTAAAAGATGTTAACTCAATGCTTAGCACTTTATATATTTCTGCAGGAGATATTTTACTGTTTTTTTCTGGAAGTGGCACCCTTAAATTCCTGGAGCCATATTTTCTTGAATGTGAAATAAACGCCTTATATTTGTTTGACTGGCAAAGGTGTTTAATGGGAACATTGCTAAATATTTAGTATATAAGTGCACTCTGTTGAAAATGACTAAATATTGAAACTATATAAAAATGTGAACATAGGCTAGGCTTTAAGGGAAGTTGGACTTTGGTTCGGACCTTTTAATTGGAAGAAATTTTCGTCGTGGACCTCTGTGACTTTTAATTGAATACCTCTGCTCTAGAATGATTAAATTAACACTGAGTGTTCATGCCAACACTATACAGTGTGGAGATAAAATACCCCATGCCTCACTAACTTCAATAAAACACATGACAAGATTTCAATTCAAGAAATTTTATTTCATTAAATTAAATTTTCAGCACATACGGTAGTTGGGCACAAATGTTCTTTCATAATTTTCTTGGGAAAACTGCACTAATAATTTTGCCATTGTGACTTAATCCATGTAGTTTGTTCCTTCCATTATCAGTTGGCAATAAAAAAGATATATATATTTTTAAATGAATTTTTAATTTTATTTTTAAGTGTCAGGTTTACGTGACTGAAGACTGATAATGCGCATCAGTAAAGATGTTAGCTTGTTCGCTGCTACAGTCAAGACCATAGCAGTGATCCACCAGCCACATAACATGAACAATTATGTCTCATGTACAGGAACAAAATATGTCTCTTAAAGAGACAGTGTGTATAATGTTTTGATTTTTCAGTGTTCATTAATTTAAAAAAACAACTATTAATTTCAATAATTATCAAAAAAATGTCTTCTATGAGGATGTACTTTTTTTTGTATTTATTCGTAAGTCTTGTAATGTCTAATAATATTAGATAGAGCACACCACCCCAACAAGAGGCTTCCCCGAGTTCAGTGTTTCCAACACCATCTTAATACGGTAAACAGACGACACCCCAAAAAGTTTTCAAGAGAATTTAATATAAAATATATAAAATATTGAAAAATATTGAAATAAATAAATTCCCCGCTCAGAATAAATAAATAAATAAATTCCGCCCACCCAAATAAAAAGAACAAAAAAGGGGCGCGACGATATTGATATTAATATCAATGTCATTCTGTGTTTGTCAAATTAATGTATTTTGTCTGACGCCAAAAATTTAAGAATTAAATCATTTTTTTCATTGTTTGTATTAGATAATTAAAAAAAAAAAATCAAATAACGATTCACATAGTTGTTCTTATTCTCAGTTGGAAAATGGAAAGACCAAATGATTAATGAAAGTGCTTTCTCTTTTTCTTTACCTTTAACCAATATTCCATGCCATGCAGGGCAGTTCGGGGAGGTGTGCAGTGGACGGCTAAAAGTACCTGGAAAGCGGGACGCTGCAGTCGCCATCAAAACCTTAAAAGTTGGTTATACAGAGAAGCAGAAAAAAAACTTTCTGTGTGAGGCCAGCATTTTGGGACAGTTTGACCATCCCAATGTTGTGCATCTTGAGGGCGTAGTGACAAGAGGTAATATGTGGAACAATTTTTGTTTGGGCATTATATATTATTACATTAGCAATGCTGCCTTCTAAGACTGTAAACGCTATTAGAATTAGACTATTAATGTGTACTTAACACGTAATAAAAAAATGGTAAACATTTTTTGTAGAGCATTTTGTGGTTTTAATGTTATAATGTACATGATGTAATTGGTGCTCTTTTTCTTCAGGAAAACCTGTGATGATTGTCACAGAGTTCATGGAGAACGGCTCATTAGATGCTTTCCTTCGAGTGAGTATCAGGAATATCTCGAAAACCCAGGAAGCAATAATGATTGCTTAGCTTCTTGTTTTTTTCCTCACAGATACACGATGGCCAGTTCACAGTCATTCAGTTAGTTGGGATGCTGCGGGGCATCGCAGCAGGGATGAGATATCTCGCCGAAATGGGATATGTCCATCGAAATCTGTCTGCACGAAACATCCTTGTCAACAGCAATCTTGTATGTAAAGTGTCTGACTTCAGCCTCTCCAGGATGGTAAATGATGATCCTGAAGCTGTCTACTCAACAACTGTGAGTTGGATGTGATTACAAATGAGCTCAATATATGGTCAACCAAGGTTAGATGATTACGATACAACTTTAGAGAGAGCAGACATGCAGAGCAGATAGTTTTGACATGTTCAGAGGAGAGATAGTGAGTATAATTGTAGAAGAGTGATGAGGAGCTGCCAGACAAAAGAGATTGAGGAAGAACTAGGAGAAGGTCGTTAAGCTGAACTAAGGGAAGACAGTTGGTGTTAGAGAGGAGGATGCACAAAATAGACTGAGATGGAAATGGATGAACTGATTCATGTACATTTACATGTTGGAAAATTGTCAATCACCGATATTTTTTCTGAACAGGCTGGAAATATATCCATCCGGTGGACCGCTCCAGAGGCCATCCAGTTCCGTAAATTCACCTCTGCAAGTGATGTGTGGAGTTACGGTATTGTCATGTGGGAGGTCATGTCCTATGGAGAAAGGCCATACTGGGACATGTCTAATCAAGATGTGAGTAGCTAGTTAAATATAAAAACTGCTCAACCTGTGCATATTATGGAAAATGTCCTTTTGAATTGCTTGCAAACCAATAGTTGGGTCTCGGAAGTGTCTTATTATAAGTCACTTGACGATTGTAGATTGAATGTTCAAATATATTAAAGTACATTCTGTTAGAATTAGCATGACATTCCCTCAATGCGCATTTTCATTTCAAGCATATTATTCTTTGATTACCAGCCACACCAATTGTTTCCTCGGATTAATTTACAATAAGACAGATGTGAGACTTTTATTGTATGAATAACCATTATGGTGGTAAGCTTGACTTTGCTGGCACTCACGGAAGTGAAGCGGCAAAGGCATCGGCAGCAGCCGAACGCAGGGACAATGCTGACGTGGGGGGTCATCTCTGTCTCGTTGCGCCATGTCTTTGGCGCACCGTCAAAATATGTGAACTGCCCTTAACTGCGTTAAATCTGCTAGATTTTAAGTAAATTTTTAGAAATTACCATTTGAAAAAAATTAAACAGTTACCAAGGGCCAATTCAACATTTAATGTCTCTATTTTATTTTATTTTTTTAATAAAGCAATAAATTCTGTCATCGTTTTGTAGCCCTGGTATAGCTTGTTCTAAGAAAATTCAAATTTTAAACTCGTGAAAAAAAATTCAAATCAGAGACATCAAAATAACGCATCTTTGCATATTAGCATTAAATCACTATTTAATGAAGAGCCACACAAGAAACATATCTACAGTGTCCATATTTTTTCTATATTTTTCAAGTGTGCTGGCATTATCAGCACAAACCACTACAGTATTGGCTGTATTTATGACTACCAAATCACCACAAGGGCAAATTCCTCTCTTCCCTCCACAGTGCTAGAAATACGATTGCTGCTAACATGAGATTATTGCTAGTTTTAGTTGCTAGAATGGTCAGAGACGTCACCGACTACAGCGACAAAATAGAAGACAAGTCACTGCTCTTGTTCGCTTGCGCTGCTGACACACATGCACATCAAAATAAAAGCAGAATATATTTGACGTTTCAGTTTGACTTCCTAATAGCTGCAGAGACTGTGGACAGGCCGGTTTTGACCTACATTGTGCTTGTAAATCTTTACATTCATCCACAAGTTCGGTGGCTCAGAAAAAGAATTATAACCAATGGAGAAAAAAAATAGTACCAAAAAACAACCTGTGATGCTCACCTGAGAACTACATTACAATTATGTTCTTCTTTGATCTTGGAAAGGGTGGTAACCTCTGCTTTCTACCATGTTTACGCTGATGCAGAAGACGCTGACCTCCTCACATTATTCATTCTCTCCTTCTCTCAAAATACAAACCACTCATCAGACATGTGGAAATCACTGTGAGGGTCAAAATTATAACCAGAGGCAGCCGATTGCACGACACCTCAGACTGGAGTGTATTTGCCACACAAGACTATCCTCTGTCCTGGACTTCATCGATCAACATTGTCATCACCCTCAAAAGGATAACCAGATTATCTTTAAAGCCTTTGCTGAATAAAAAACTTCATCTAGTGCTGGAGGCACATGACCCTTACGTTCAGATTTTGTAATGCATTTGTGAAGGGGCATTAAGCACGGAAACAAGTTGAGGATTGAAGAGTGTATTGAAAAACAATTCCGACCCCCAGCACACATTGTGAAGCATCCAGCCATCGCGAACTACAGGGATGTCATCCTCTTTGATGAGCTTGACAGCTTCTATGATCGATTCAACAGAGATGATCAGGACTCACACTCTCTGCCACCGATGTTTGTGCTGCACAAAACAGGACCCATGCATGCAAGTCTGCTGGCTCTCATGGGATGGTACTCCTGGCTAAGTGCACGGGACCTCTGCTGGGCAGCTGACTCAGGTCTTGACTAACAACCTTTCACTGACCCTGGCAGCTGTCCTCATGTTTTCTAAACCACCTCCTTTGTGCCGGTGCCAAAACAATCCGAGGCAGCGAGCCTCAGTGACTTCCCCCAATCTCATTAAGTTCCTAGCGAGACTGATCCTGGCTCACCTCAAATAATTTTTGCCACCCACACTGGATTCCTTGCATGGAGGATGCCATCTAGATGGTGTTTAATTTCAGCCATTCTCATTTGGACAATAATACAGCTGTGTGAGAATACTGTTGATTGACTTAAATTCATCATTCAAAACCAAGTGCTCTCGGCACCAACACCACCTTCAGTAAATAGATACTGGACTATTTTTGTTTTATTCCCCTGTATTCCTTTTTATGCTTTAAAAGGTTTTCTACTCAGTGGGTGTTTGAAATATTCCATCTGTGGTTGTTTATATAATGATATTTTATGGAAATGTTGTTGGACCAAGCAAGGTTAGCGAGGCGACAGACAGAGAGAAAGTGAGAAGAGGACAGAGACAGAAAACAACCAAACCATAGCAGAATAACAAGGTCAGACTTATGTGTGAAGGATAGCTACTCCTGTGTGGAAGGGACGCAACAACTAACCAACAGGCCTCGTGTTGCAGTGTTACCTTTACCAGTCCTGTAGTGTGAATTATAGGAGGCAAAAGTTATGCAATACCTTAATCCTGTGCATCAGCCTTCGCACAAAAGTCCATCTTTGTTGAGCGTCAGGTAAAAATCTCCCCTTAAGGAACAGCTTGAACACGATAAATTAATATACGAGTATGGATGTGTACTAGGGCTGGGCGATATGACCTAAAATCAATATCACGATAAGTTAAGCAATTTTACCTCGGTAACGATAAATGCACGATAAATGTCCGCCCGTGGACCAAAATCAAAATAAATGCAGGAAATGTATATTAACTGTTTTTTTTATTGACCAACTGGTACACATTACTTTCAATGAAAAATAAAAGTACAAAAATCATTTGTATAAACATTCCAAATAGCTTGCTTTGCATGACTTGAACAATGTCACAAAGAACAGGAGAAAAGGAGTACCTCTCGCAAAATCTTTTCTGCAAATACATTGCGCCAAGGTGCTGTAATGCCATGTGCAAAGGCCTACATTTGTGTGAAGGTCTCTTGTAAACAATATAAATAATGCCATGTGCAAAGGAGCTAGTGTGGTCGGCAAATAAAATGCTAAATAAAATGGGAAAAAAGTCAATGCAAATAAACAAGTGTGCATCATCGGGAAAATGTGCCGTCTCGAGTACTCTGGTGCGCAGTCGCCACTTGTCGTCTATGTAATGCACAGTCAGGCCCAAACAGGGATCCATGTTGCGACTCGACCACAAGTGGATGTGGATGTGGATGCAAAATGCTTGACATGTCTAAGCTCCCGTCCCGATGTTGTCCATGTTGGGAAGTACGGTTTGCGACAAATATTTTCGTACCTCTTGTCGACTACTTTCACGAGGCATTTAAATCCTGTGCGCTCCACTGTAACTAGAGGAGCTATATCTTTAGCTCTGGGCTAGGCTATCGCGTCCACCTCTTAGACGTTCGCTCGTATGGAGTCGCCTCCGTTATGGGCTGTTGTCACTGGTCGAACCTTGCTTCTCCCTTTGAAATTTCAGCACAGCATGGTTGTCTTGTGGGTGGTGAAAAAGAAAAGATTGGACGCGCTGTTTTGGGTGCCCTAATGTGTACTGTTGGAGTTGAGTCACTGAGAAAATGATTAACATTTAGTAAATGAACCTTAAAAGCCAAACTTACTCCAATGCGTGTTCGTTTTTTGTACTCAAGAAGAAAAGGGTCAAATAAAGACTCAACAACAGCTGGTTAGACTTCCGATATTTTAGTTTCTTCGATTTCTGGAGTTCAAGAAATAGTACAAAGACAGATATCTGGGCGGCTTTTTCTTAATCTCACGAGAAACTGCACTCAGACGAGTACAATCGAAAAATGGCGCACTAATCTCAGCCCAGCCTCACATTTTATTGGAGGTTTTCTATGTCAAGGGTCATGTAAATTGAATCGGTCGTCCTTGCTCCTTCCCCCGGCCCCGTCCACGCTCCACGTCCAAGGTTGACCTCCTCCAGCAGGCGACAGTCTCTCCGTCTCACCGTCTCTCCTTCCCCTGTAATCTTGTCGGTGTACAGATTGTGTGGTGTATGTTTTCCCAGATCAAATTGTTATGTTTTTTTTTTTTCCCTTGATAGCGTCCCTGTGACGTCCTCCCCTGCCCCATTTGATATGTTGGTATCGTCTATGGCCTATGTGGAGAATGTGTTTTATCGTATTTGTCCATGAAGTGCTATCTGGTTTTGTCATCAGTTTGACCTGAGCAGGCTGAATCTGTCTGTTCTGAATGTGCGTGTGGGTCGTGAAGATACAATGTGTGCAGATTTGGATCAGTAACACCATGACTATAATCCTGGTTAATCCAATGCTCAGTACTTCTAGTTTCATTTGATAAATGCTTTTTCGTTTAATCAATGTTTAACATATTCAGTACATATGAGCCTGCTAAATTAAACAATTGACCTTCTGTCCTGTAAGTGTTTAAAATAATGCCAGTAATCATAACACAATCCTTCAGTACTTTGCCACATTTGGCCATCTAATTTAACAAGCACTATTTGCTTTTTATTGAGGACGCTATGACCACATTTTGAGTCGGATTCCTCAATTGTTTCTATTTACTGACACATGTGCGCTGTACTTACACATTCTGTGCATTTTGGGAATGTAGACTTGGTGCTTATCTATTTCATCCAGTGTTACTTGTGAAATTATGAATACTGTAAAACACAATATCTATTGAAAATGGCCACTTGTGACTATAAAGCAATCGCCATCTTAAACCCCGGAAATGTGTCGTGTGGATCACCTGTGCCTTGTATTAAGCAGATGCTTGGAATTTAATATTTGTCATATTGTTTGTAATACACCCAACCTATGTGGTAAAAATGGAGCGTGTCATAACGGAAGTAGAAAATGACATTGGTGGAGTGAGTGAAGTGTTAACTTGGCAGCTGATCTAGAACCACAATACCGGCATAAAATTACTCTGTGTGGAGGAATTGACTCAAATGTGCTATCCAAGGCTGATTTTACTGTTAAAATCCCAACATGTTTTACTAATTGGTGTTGAGGACATCCTCTGTGACACACGTCAGTGGAAAGCTTCCAAATCACAAATAACATATTCTCAGTCCTGTGACTTTACTAGCAACAGAGAAAGACAAACAAATGAATGGGAAGTCGTATTGGTTATTCAACTAGGGCTTTATTCCATTGCACTTCAGCAGCAAACAATTTGCTATTATTCGCAGAGATGGCTTTTCGTTCCTGGGACAGAACTGTCCATCTGCCCGTACCATTTTGGGGTGGAAGACAGAGCACGAGTTTTTTAAAAAAGGACGGGCTAAGCAAGGCCGGAAGTGGGTTTTCGTCCGTCCCTTTAAGTACCGCGTGCGTAGAATTCAAATATTCGCTTTCAGAGCTCACAATCCCATCTTTGAAAATTTGTTGTCTCTATGCGTTTATATGAGGCCATCATGGTTCACACTAATAATGACCCTCCGAGGGACGCCATAACTGTGATGTGGCCCATGACAAAATTTAGTTTGACTTCCCTGCTCTCAGTTGTCCATAGGTGTGTGTCTGTGAATGTTTTCTCCTCGTTAGCGTTTATGTGCCCTGTACAAAATTGCCGTCCAGTTCAGAGTGTACCCTGCCTCTCGGCTAAAATTGGGCGCCAGCATACCTATGTCCTATTTTTTTATTTATTTTTTTTAACCAGGTTACGTAATTGAGAACAGATTCTTATTTACAATGCGTACCTGGAGTAAAACAAAGCCATAGAAAAGCAAATAAAAAGAATACGCGGTTTAAAGAATGAAAGGATTATTTAACAATATCAACCAGTACGGTTTGTTGTCTTCATATTTGTAATTGCTTTTATTTTGCTTTGTTTTACTCTGCTGTCACGTCGCCATTATAAATGAGAATCAGATTGTGATTTGACATAGCTCGAAACTACTCTGCATCAGAAACTAGATACTCAAGCCTGTTTTCAATCTCCAGGTCATGAAAGCTCTAGAGGAGAGTTACCGTCTTCCAGCTCCTATGGACTGTGCCCAAGGCTTGCATCAACTTATGTTGGATTGTTGGAAGAAAGACAGAGGAGAACGTCCCAAATTTGATCAGATAATCAACATTCTCGATAAGATGATTCGGAACCCCAACACACTAAAAACGGTTGGGACCTGTACAAGGTGAGAAACATCGAATATGAAGGTCAAATTGCTTGACATTTCTTACTTTTATTGTTGACATTTTTGAGAAACTAATTGAGACTGCGGAGTGCATTGAGTTGATAGCAGGAAATCAAAGCAAAGCTTTATGAGACTTTGTAAAGGCTCAAAAATTTAAGTATATAGCAGTGTTTCATGAGGGGTGGGCAACCAAAAATACTCAATGAGCAACTTGGTCCCGCTTGACATACTTTTTTTTTTATTTTTTACTTGTAATTCAGTGAATTGCTACTTCATTGGAGATAGTTTTCCCAGGTACCGTAATGTCTGTCAGGCGAATCTGATCTTTGTGGAGAACATTTGAATTACCGTATTTTTACGGCCAAAAGACACACTATATCAAAGGGCGCAGCACCAGTTGAGGATGCTATTTCTGTCTTTAATACTTAGATTGGGCGCGCCGCACTACGAGGCGCATGCTAGTGCGCATGCTATCTCGCGCATGCTAGCTCGCGCATGCGAATAGCGAGAGGATCCAAGATGGTGGAGTGAGTGGATACCTTTTTGCAGGCTCTGCTAAAAAATGTTCTTATTCCGTCCTTGAATTTTCATTTTCCTTTGCAACAACCCAAGATTTTTGTTTTTGAATGCATTTGACGACTTGAAGACAAAGAAGGGGATAAATACCTGCACTGTCAAGACTTTTTTGAGACTTAAAAAGACGCCTGTGTGCAAATATGCTCGTTACAAGAGTCGATGGAATTTGAGGCTGACTGGATTACCCGAAAAAGACGGAGAAAATATCCGCAAAGTTGTCATCGGAATACTTACCCGAGTTCTACCCATATCCGTGTATCGACTGCGTGATACTGTGGATATTGTTCACCGTCTGGGAAGGAGAAACGCCCCGGTTTCATCTAACACACCGAGAGCAATCATCATTCAGATCGGGATGCGTGTCATCCGTGATGAAGTATGGAGAACATTGAGGGAGGCGAGAGTGTGCAAGAAGATGCACATTCACTTCAAAGAAGATTTTTCCAAGGCGGATCGAGAAGCTCGTACAAAGCTGTTGCCACGGGTTAGGGAAGCCAGGAAGCAGGGGAAACGAGCATTTCTGAAATAAGGATATGCTCTGATCGACAATCACCTTGTTTATCCTGACTAATCATCTTAAGGATTGTTTTGCATCCAAAACAGGAGGTATTATTACTTTAATTTCTCTCAAGTTCATAAAATTGAGGGTTGTTGCTGGGATAGAAGTGTTAAAAAAATGTTGAGGACGTATGTGACACTTATTCCTGCACATAATTTTCTTTGTTCATACTTAGAATTCGGTGAAAGGTATCTTTTATTTCGTTAAGTGCCATGGGATTAAAAGACAAAGTGAAACGAAAGGCAATTTTGCTTTTTTGCAAGGAGCAAAAGACCAACTTTATTATTTTTCAAGAAACTCATTCTGTGGACACTGACATTGACTTCCGGAAACAACAATGGGGGGACACAATGTTCTTCAGTCATGGCACATCACACTCAGCTGGAGTTATGATCCTGTTCAACAGATTTTCTGGGAATGTAATTCACCATACAGGTGACATTAATGGGCATTGGTTAATGGTGGTGATTGAAGTTAATGGTGTTAATTATATTTTGGTATGCGTGTATGGTTACAACCAAAGGACTCAAAACAAGCAATATTATCAATCCTTGAGTTGATCAGATGTGAGTTGATTTAAATTTGAGGTAGAGAGTTGTTCCTTCTGCCATAACGAGGATGAAACTTTGGATAATTTAGTTTTTCCTCAGCCCTATTTATCAATGCTTTTGGACTGATACCTACTGCCCGAAGATAGCTGGGATAGGCTCCAGCACCCCCCGCGACCCTAGTGAGGAGAAGCGGTACAGAAGATGGATGGATGAATAATTGGCTGTCATTGAAAATTAATAATATTCCAAAATTTGAACTATTGAACTACTATGTCATATTATTTTCTTTAGGGATGATGTAGAATTATCTGTGTCTGAATTAATGAACATTATTTTGTTTTTTGGCGAAATACCATATACACTGTGCCAAATGGAGAAATAGAAAACCTTCCTTCCCAGCATTTATGATTGACATTTTCAAAGGTTTTTCTTATGTCTTAAGAAAATAGAAACATCTAACTATGCAAAGAAGATATATACAGACATTCGTAAATATTTATTATTTTGAATTGTACTTATTAATTATGCTCCCTTCTTTCCGTTTGAATAGAAATGCCAATTTCTTTTTTTTCCTTTTCACTTATGAATCCCCTGCTTATGTTTTTGTTTCGTATATCTATCTTTGGTTTGACATGCTGTTGCCAAGTACATGTTGTCCTCTGTAAGTGTTTGTAATTTTCAATGTTCAAGAAAAAAATAAAAAACTCATGTGAATTGCTGTCAGTAACAACACCTCAGCTTAGACAGATCAGAGATGGTATGGCAATACAGCTAATGGACAACGTCAGGGGAGGGATGTCACTGTCACCACACTCCTTCGAGTCACGGTTTCAAATCAAAACCAACAAAAATATCTCTGAACAGCTTACAAGCATACAATGAAACAAAGAAATAAAATGAACACAAAACATGCATCTCTCATGCCATTCATATCCCCAACAGAAATAAAAATAACACAAAAACCGGACTGATGCATTCTGGGAGCCTCAGACTCAGCCAATCAGATGGCTGATTAGAGAGATGCGAGCGGTGTGCTTTGGGCAGTGTGTTTTTGAATGATGAGACAGACTACGACATTGTGGACAGCTGCCCTTTTGTCCAGCTTTCTCCTGCACCATCACCAAAAAAACATATTCACATAATGTACATGTCACAGTCAATTCGAAGCATAGATTTATCAGACTTTGGCCAGCAGGGTGTGCTAACATGCACTCTGCAATGCCCCAAAGGGGTCAGGTTCAATGGTCGAGAGAGTTGCTCAGTCCATACAATGAGCACGGCGCATGACAAGGAGCCTCGCTTGTTTTGGGGGAATTTTGGGACTTTAAAGTACGCGTTATGGTCGGGAAAATACGGTAGTATTTGTGAAACTGAATGTGAAAAGTCAAGTGAGTTTCGTCTGTGTGGGAAATATGTGAATCTGCATTTGGTAAAGTAAAAAACCGCAAAATAGAGGTTGACCTTTTTTATTATTGTTTTTAATTTTCATTTTGGGGGGATTTACATCTCTGTTACGCCCATGACATAGTTCCCAACGGACTAAATATTTGTTATACAACAAATTTATCATTAAAAATGCAAAATGAAGAATGAATACCAAGCTGCAGGCTGTGAACGGAATGTGATTTTCAAGTACGGCAGCGGATGATTGCGACATACCCTTGGCTAATAACTATGTTAAAGTTTTCATTTCGGTCCTTAAATTATCATATTCATTGTGTATGCTATTCTACACTGTTTAACTTTATTATTTTGTCTTGTATTATTGCGTCTATTTTCTTCCTCGCCTTTTTTCAGCGCGCTACTACTTGCACAGTTTTCATCCGATTTTCACCGTCCCAACTTCGTTGTATTCCAAAAATTCATGCTTCGAAGGCTTCCATTTTTCATGTCTTCACCAATTCCATTTCACATGTTTCACTCCAAAAATCCCGATTCATTTCCAATGGGACATTCAACATTTCACATTTACATGGTTCCAGTTTGAAATTCAAGACATTCAGGTCATTCATTTCACATTCCTGTAACTCCTTTCACATAATTCATGTGATTCACTCAATTCATACATTCCCATTTCACATGTTTCACCCCAAAAATCCCCATTCATGTCCAATTAGACATTTAACATTTACATGCTTCCAGTTTGAAATTCAAGACATTCAGGTCATTCATTTTGCATTCCTGTAACTCCTTTCACATTATTCGTGTGATTCACTCTATTCATGCATTCCCATTTTACATGTTTCACCCCCAAATTCCCCATTCATTTCCAATGGGACATTCAACATTTCACATTTACATGTTTACAGTTTGAAATTATAGACATTCAGGTCATTCATTTCACATTCCTGTAACTCCTTTCACATTATTCATGTGATTCACTCTATTCATGCATTCCAATTTTACATTTTTCACCCCCAAATTCCACATTCATTTCCAATGGTAAAAATTTGGGAATGTGTTTACTCCTCCAATTTTTGTCCAGCAATGCCGAGAACATTGTTTCACCCCCACACTGATATATAAAAGGTACCCAGCCGTATGGGTCTCTTTCCAAATTTTCAACCAGATTTTCCACCAAAATTTACCATTCATTTCCAATGGCTAAAATTTGGGAATGCATTAATTTCTCAGATTTTCATTTAGCAACGCTGAGAACATCGTTTCACCGCCACACTGGTATAAAAGGTACCCAGCCCTGTGGGCCTCTTTCCAAATTTTCAACCAAATTTTCCACTAATATTCCCCATTCATTTCTAATGGCAAAAATTTGGGAATGCGTTTACTTCTCCAATTTTCATCCAGCAACGCCGCGACCATTGTTTCACCCCCACACTGGTATAAAAGGTACCCAACCGTACACGTCCCTTTCCAAATTTTCAATCAAATTTTTCACCAATACTCCCCATTCATTTCCAATGGCAAAAATGTGGGAATGCTTCACCATTTTTCATCCGATTCAAACCGTTCCAACTTAAAAATATTCAGGTCATTCATTACACATTCTTGCATCTCCTTTCACATTTTTCAGGTGATTCACTTTATTTCAAACGCATTCATCCATTCCAGATGGCACGTTTTCATTCTTATTTACATAATTCCAGTTAGAAATTCAAAACATTCAGGTGATTCATAACACATTCCTTTATCTCATGTAAATTTTTCACCTCATTCATTGTTTACAGAGGATGCTCGCACCTTAGCCTCCACCACAGTGCGGCAGGCATCTTGGACTAGTGTCATTCAAAATCATTCAATGTCATTCAGTATCATTCAAGATCATTCCACATCCTTCCACGAAAAAACTTCTCCGCCTTCACACGCAATTTCTTCAAGAATTGCATTTTCTAGTTTATTGTAATGTGAATGAGTACATAGAAAGATCATAGCCTTAGTGAAACATTCAGCTACTTTTATCATTTAAAAAAAGCACTCATTTAGTATTTTGCTTCACACCTCAATACCTTTATGTGCTCATCCCACAGACCATTTAATCCACTGTTAGATCAGAGTAGACCCAACGTCAATGCTTTCCACTCGGTGGAAGAGTGGCTGCTAGCCATCAAGATGGAGCGATACAGAGACAACCTCACAGCAGCTGGTTATGTTTCCTTGGAATCTGTGGCCAGGATGTCAACTGAGTAAGTAGAGGGAAATTCATTTAAACATCTTTATTTGATCGATTTAAACTTTTTCATAATTTTGATCAAATGAAAAATTACTCCCTTCATCTATCTACCCATGCATCCATCCATTCTTTGGTGTGCCCAGGATTGTATCGTGGACACTGGCAGAGCTAGACTTTTATCCTTGGGGCGGCCCGGGGGTGGCCAAGGCTATTTCAGGGGGTCCACAGACTTTAACAATGTATTTGTTTCTCGACTTATCAATTCCAATCAGTGTCATATTTTAAATGTAGATACTAAGCATGCGAGAGATGAGATTTAGGTATAAATGTCAGTTTATCAATGCTGAAAATCGAAAACAATTTGGCAACAATTTTTCAATAATGCATTAGTAATAACTAATTTTTACAAAAATGGTGAAAATGCATCAACACATTCATAGTTAAGGATCCAGAAGCTAGACAATAACTGCAACTAACCAGCAAGTTTCAGCTAAGTCAACCTACCACCGGGGCCCCTCGGCTGAGCAAAATTGGTACTGGGGACAGCTGGCTCTGGGTCAGGCTCTTGTTGCTCATCGACAGCCTCATCCTCAGCGGCCTCCGGATCCTCCTTCGATGGAACTACATTGCATTGTGTTATGAAAATAATACAATGCAATAAATGTATTTATATAGTGCATTTCACAACAGCTGGAGCTGTACATCTACCTTCAAACAACAACAGTAATCAATAACCAAAATTTCAAAATACCTAAAACTCAATTTAATTACTGAACTGAGCATGTGACTGTTTCTGTCTATGCTCTGGCCTGGTGATGATGGGCTGAGCTGTATTGTGCATTCTCCTGCCGGACTTGTCCCAGGAAGGGAGCTGCCACCTTTGGCTTCTGTGACCTCCCTAAATAGAACTACATTGTAAAAAATAAATAAATAAAACACACACATCAGTAAAAAAAAGAAAAGGGTTCCAACACGTTTAAAATTTCCAGACGCTAATTCCCAGACGTCTCAGTATTAAAGACCGAAATCTTTTTGTAACATTTGAGTAACAAGATGTGTGCCATGTGAATAGATTATGCAATTCATCATGCAAATCATTTGTTATAATTATTCTGAATTTGTATGTATTGAATGTTGTATTTAGTATCTCACTAAATTATTTCCAGGAGATTATAGATAGGTTGTGTATGCAAAATAATTTATCCAAACATTTTAAGATAACCCAGATAACAATTAAGATACATATATTACCATACAATTGTTTCCATTTCCCATATTACTGTAGACCTGGAAATACAGAAAATCAAGTTCCATACTACGAAGACAGTAACTTGAAATGACGAGTAAGAGAGCATGTGACTGCTTCTATGCTCGGACCTGGTGATGGGCTGTGTCCATCACATTCTCTCTCTCTCCTCTTACTCGTCCCAAGATGGTAGCTGCTGCCAGACCTGAATTCTGGTTGTCTGCCTGCCTCGTCTTTTCCTGACTTGGTAATCTTCACAACGAGGTTCTTCTTCTCCCCCTACCTTTTTATTCTCAACTGGCCCTATGAAAAAAGAAGCCAGTCTTATTCACGTTACTCCTAGCATCACTTATAATCACACAATGTTATTAAATTCCTGCTTCAAGCCGAAAAAAGTCAGGGATAATAAACCACCGTACAAAAATGTTTAATATTCAGACTTTTAAGACAGTTGACAGCAAACTAGCTAGCAACTACCGTCTTCACGTTACGTTTCATTTATCATTGGAGAAATATGTACATAAAGTGCGACCCAAATGTATAAAATGTAGACGTTAATATCGAGCTGCCATGAGATCTAAAGTTAACGTTTGCTTGATGCCGTGCCTCTCAGCTTGGGGCACCAGCAAGAAAAATCACCTATCTACAAAAGTTATTTTAAACAGTGACTCGTTGGGACACCAGCGTAAAACATACTTTGCGACGAGTATTTCACTGTCCACGAAGAGTATCCTTTGTTTCCTTCTTTTTCGTTACTTTGTTGATCTTCTGTCTCCTGCAACGACAACAGTCCAATCAGATTCAAATCTTCCTGCTTCAGTGGTGATTCTTCTTCTCCCATGGAACGTGGATTGCAACGCTTTGTGGCACATAGCGCCAACTACTGTACAGGAGGGACTTAGCACTCGGTGCCGCGATATCCCGAATCATATGGGGTGGCACCTGGAGGGGTCCAATCAGATTTCAGGGGGCGTCCAGTGCTACCCTGGCCTCCCCTCTGGCTCCGCCAGTGG
Organism: Idiotropiscis lumnitzeri; assembly: GCF_059441095.1. Classification (NCBI taxonomy): domain Eukaryota; kingdom Metazoa; phylum Chordata; class Actinopteri; order Syngnathiformes; family Syngnathidae; genus Idiotropiscis; species Idiotropiscis lumnitzeri. The sequence continues at coordinate 11,865,657 of NC_142411.1, forward strand.
TCGTGGAGTGACCATATATGCACTTTGCACCTGGACAACGTGGGTCCCAGTTGGATTATCCATTTTGTGGACTTCACAGCCTCATGTTTTGGACACTTAGTTGAAGAGGGGCTCGGAGCTGTCAACCTATCCCCACGCAGTGGTGTGTTGTGTTCACATGCCTCGGGGGGGGGGGCAGTGTGCCATCAATAATGAGTATACTGTGGATGGGGTGCTGCTGACCTCGACTGTAAACATTTTAAGAGACTAATACGAAGATCTCAAGATCGACATGGCTTCCCAAAGAAGGAGAGTCTGGGGCACTGAAGGGAGCTCGCCTATCTCTAGCGTTAACGTCAATCGTGCAGATAGTTAATTGAATCAACCACCAGAAATATATTTTCTTACATGTCAATGTATCATATTTGAATATGTACTCTAAAGAATCTTTAGAATGCGTTTATCATTTCCACACCTTTACCAGCAGACAACATGGACTGTCACAGTTTCATAAACTAAAATACAAATTGCAAAGTACAAGCAGGAACATACCTAATTAAAAACAGGGCTTAGGTTGCGAAGAATTAAACCTTTTTAGATATGATTTGAATCAATCGTCCTACAGTCGCAGTATGCAAAATGGGGATCACTCTAATCGGCTTTTTGCGAGCATATGCAAATCAGTCCCCATTTGGGCAGAAGGCATGCGCTAGCTGATGACGTCACGCTGGCAATTCTAATCAGACAATTTACATTCATCTACCGATGCATCCATCCAGCCATGTCTTTTGTTCGACCAATAATCAGTTGTACCTCAATCTAAAAAAATCACATCATCTTATTGATAATAGAAATGCATATTGGGAATATGAACCTCTTTTCCCCAAATTATGGTCTTTAATTAACATAACATGCATGCTTTTGGAATATGGGTGGGAGCTGGACGACACGATAAAACCCAAGCAAGCATTATTTTAAAGAAGAACCAATATCTCATTCACACCAGTAGGCAATCACTTTGAGTCCAGTGAGCAGTCTTTGATTAATAATCCTTTCATTCTCTGTACAGCTTCTCCACACTATTCCACCTGATTTTGTGCGAGGGGCAGGTTACAAGCTGACTTGGATAACTGCCAATTGCAGTTAAATTGACGAATAAGCATTCACACTCACATTTTACACTTTTGGAAAATTCAGAGTCTTAAATATACCATGCAAGCACCCGGTGAAAAACTATTTCAAAGAATTATTATCTAATAGAATTGTGTTGTAGAACTTGATAAAGTGTTAATTCTTCACCAAGACATCCCCATTTTTTTTCCTCCAATCCCCCATCTTGTGAATGGCTTTCAGTCCGTGATGGTCTGGATACCACGACACAGGTTCCTGCTGTGAAGTGGTCGGCGATCCTCCTGGAGTACTGGGTCTTAGCTTCTCTGATCTCACATGACAGGTTTACCCTGGCTGACCTGAGGCTCACCTCATCCCCAGCTATGAAGCCCTGTGGACATCCGCTTTCAGCCATGGCTTGTGATTGGCCCTGATGGAGATGGTTCTGGAGACCGTAACATCCTCCATGCACTTCTTCATGGAGGCAGTGACTGTCTCTGTTACTCCTGGCGGTCCGTGATGTTGTTGTGGGTGGCTGCCTGTTTAAACATGCTCCAGTCAATGGTGCCTTGGATGAACCGTCGAACCACAACCCGGATCTTCTTCTTGGCTGTGTTTGTCACCAAAACCAGCGGTCTGTATGCAGGCGTTCAATTGACAGGGTCTGAGGCTCCCAGGTGAGGGAGGGGGAGGGCTTTATAGGCTCCTTTGTGAGTTGTGAAAACATGGTCCAGGATGTAGTTGTGTCTTTTGAGAAATGTAATATGTCCATGAAGTCTTGGGGTTGGTGTGTTTAAAATCCCCCGCCAGGATAAGTAGGGCATCAGAGTGGGATGCCTCCTGCTCACTGATGAGCCGGTGGAGTTCATACAGTGTCTTGCCTTTTTGAATGCATCACAGGACGTGAGTGGGGATCACCAGAGCAGTCGGGAGAGCGTCTGTTGTGCTACTGAGTGTGGAGTTAGTGCGTGTGTATGCTTTGCCTCATACTTGAACTCCTCCACTTGAGGCCTGGTCTGTTCCTCGACCCGATGAGGGGACGCCACCGTTTTGCAACGGAGGACCTTGGTCACAGATTTGGAGGTGCTGATTGTCAACCACTTCACATTCTGCCTGTGAGTCGCTCCAGTGAGTTGAAGAGCTGGCTTCAAGACGCCAACAGTACCACATCATGACCTGATACTGAGGTCCATCACCTCAAGCCCCACAAGGAAAAGATAAGGATTCGGGAAATACTGTATTTACGTCAGTGCTTCACAATTATTTTCTGTTACGCCCCCCCTAGCAAGAAGAAAACAATTTGCACCCCTCCACTACAACCCACTCGCCATTGCATCTAAAAATAATAGCATTTTCGTTGCAGAACAAACCTACACCGAAGAGTTAATACTCGCTGCGCACAATGAGCAAGGAGAGTGCCAATGCCAACTACTGGAGTGGATGTGCAACTACACTTTATTGTAGTACAGTGGAAAAAAAGCATGTTCCCCAGGGTCACACGCACCTCCCTCAGCAGTCCCTATCTATACAATGTATTTGCACTAAAGAATGAAGGGGGGAGAACCAGCAGGAACATGTAAATCTTCCGGATAAGAAAGGAAAAACAGACACCATTGGCGTTTACTGATAGCAGTCGTTAACTGATTGAAAATGCCTTTTAGTGCTCTAGCACTAAAGTCTCACTCCTTTTGTTTTAGAGGTGTGTCTCGGGCACACCTCCTTTGATGTTGCAGCTATTGATCCAGTCTTCAGGCATCCGCTTCTCCTGGAATCTTCTCATCCATATGGTTCAAACTTCAGTCACACTGTGGAACAATTCCTTTGCAATACAAATAGAGTAAAATATGGGAAAACATATACATTCACCCTAACAGGCATTTACGCGCAAGTAAACCTGATCTCTGTATTCCAAAATGAACAATTGTTTGTCCTACTAACTAATGTGTTCTGTTGTCTTCCAGGGATGTCATGAGGTTGGGTATCACTCTGGTGGACCATCAGAAAAAGTTGATGAGCAGCATTCAGATAATGAGATCTCAGATGTTACATGTTCACAATACAGGTGTTCAGGTCTGATGACAGCAAATACAGAACCCTTATAAAACGTCTCAAGTGGAATCTTCAACTCATCAGAAATGGACATCTGATGTCAGATTCCTGGAGAGCTGGTGTGAAAAACAAAAGATAGTGGACACCAACTAGAGGAAGAAATGCAAAAACCAACAATAGCAATCGCTCTTATTTTCTTTTTTTTTTCTAATGAGCTAATGAACACATATCAAATGCATTGAAAATAATGTTTGTAACTTAATGACTTAGACACTTGCACATTAGAGGAGTGGATTTTAACTCCCTCGCTGCTCCTGTTCAGAATGACTCAAACTCAAGTACCACTCCCATTTTGGAAGTCTGCGGAATTAGATATGGCTGCGCATCTTTCAGAGTTTTTTTTTTCCGACTGGATAAGCCCACTCCCGTCTACTCCTGTGAACTTTTTATCACCATCTTCTACTGCACGCTAGGGCAATTTTCTACTTTCAAAGAACTAAAGAGTCAGTCTATACTTTGAGGGATTATTGTTTCCTCATTTCTATGACGTCCTAGTTCATAAACAATTCATACTTCCTTCTACTTAGACTTAGAAACAGGGTATTCTCAGTATTGATATGGAGGGAATCTCCAAAAGGTGTGTTTTTTATTGATACATTAGGAGACTGTCTGAAACTTCATATACAGATGAAATACGCAACATTTGTTTGTGCTAAAACACATTTTAAATTTGAATCTTTGTTAAAGTGTGCAACACTGATATTTTTCTTGATACAACTCTTTGACTCTTTGTCAGTTAGAATTGATCACAAAGACTTCTTTGAAACATCTAGCACCTCCCACCACAATACCTTGTTTGGCCATTATTTTGCCAAATTGTTGCACAGTAATGCGTGGGTTCCTCAGCTGCAAATACTGTACATATTTTAAAGATTGAAGAACGTTTTACTGCCTTAAAAAGCTGTTTGACATGTAACCACTATTTAGGCATACTGTTCAAAATGCTTTCTGTGTGAGTCAGTTTGAGTGTGTCCATCAGGGTTGGCTTGTTATGGTTTCCTTGTAATATGTCACAGCTGAAACTTGCACTGCAAGAATACAGGTGAAAGTTAAAAGTGCTAAAGTGCAAAGATGGGATGAACTAAACAAAGCAATAATTACCAGGTTAAAAAAATATATTTCTAGGGTGCTAGTTTTGTGTGCTTAAAGGAGAAGACCCTTTTGAAAACCACTATTCAATCACGATAAAGTTTATATTTGTATCCACCAAACTTGCTGCCTGATAATTAATATAGGGTTGTGGTATTAAAATTGCTCAACATGGAATTTTGATTTAATGGCCAGCTGTGGATATGATGTATAACAGCAGTATTTGTTCCTTATGACTGCAAATGAAATGAATTTAATTTACTCACTCCTTGTGACTTTTCCATGGATATCGCAAACTAGAAGCTTTGTAGCAAGTCAATGTTGTAAAAACCAATTTGCCAGTTTGGTACTCTCACTTTAAACCTAAAAAAAAACATTTTTTAGCTGAGTGTTTACAAAGTCTTATCTCAGAACGCTATGGAAAAGTCATTCTTGCAACTTTTTTAACAAATCGTCCAAAAAAAAAAACACTGGCTTTCTTCCGTTGTGACACTGACATTTGAAAAGTCAAGGGGTGATAATTTGGAAGCCAGGAAAATTAACCAGATCCACGGATCTGTTTGTTTAATTTACTACATTTGGATTGGTTGGAATTAGTTGCTAATTGGACTCAAGAAGAAGAAGAATACAGTCATCATTCTACTGAAACCGGAAAACCAATTAGTTTAAGTCATCAATAAACCTAACCTTCATGTTGTTAGACTCTGAGACAAAGCCCACATAGTGCAGGGAGAACATTTACTTGACAGAAATGCTCATCTGACAAGGCCAAAACCGGAAAGTAAAATATTGATTAAAAGTACTGCAAAACTGAGAATCAAGAGGAAACAGTCCCTCTCATGACACCTGCGGGTAGTCGGAGATCAAAGGCTCACCACTAGATGCGACATTGTGGCGTTGCTCCTCTTTCTTCGCCGCATACAGCGTGGCGTAATAAAAACAATGTGGGACAATATCAGTGCAGTCTGTGAGCACCAAGCCAAAAAAGGAGCTCGAAGCCAGTCCAGTCTAACCCTGACAGGAATCATCATCTCCGTACAAAAGCTACAAGCCATGCTAATTTCTAAGATTCACATGGCTAGCACGTTTCAGTATTAAGTTCTTGGTTGATTGAGTACACTTTTCACAGACGATAAAGCGGAGTATACCTAACTTTGCCCAGCAAAATAGCAGGTCATGTGTCTAGACCAGTGCTTCTCAATTATTTCCTGTCATGCCCCCCTACCAAGAAGAAAACATTTCGCCCCCGCTCCCCACCACCATTTTTTTTTACATTTCGTACTAATGTACATGTTCTTTGTATATTGATGTTAGATTGTCAATAAAATATCCCTCAGCAAAGCTAAATTGATAAAAAATATCATTTTGAGAACGATTATTGTGAGGATCTCGAAACTCAGTACTGTTGTGCAAATGATGAGATGATATATTTACTATACTTTTTTTTTTTTTAATTTTATTAACATGAACAAACCAAACAGTTATTAATACGTACATAATATAGAAAAGACAAAAAGAGCCAGGGGGATTTTAAACAAAAATTTTATATAAATGACAAAGCAACAGTTTTAACATATTTACTATACGTTATTTTTTTATGTTTACAATACGTTTGACGTCGTACCTCTTCGTCGTGATGACATCAGCCATTTCTGTGTTTCAGCCTGAGAGCGTCTGCTAAATTGCTAACATAGCCGTCGTCTTATTTTGTGTTTAAATACGTAATGGTTGCTATACAACATTTCTGTTCATAACTGCTGGCTCTCCGCCCAAACACGGTTCGAGTCAGACTTCTGTTACATCGAAGCAATTCATTTTAGCGTTTAGCGCGCTTAGCGCCTCCTTGCTCGCCTCCTCGTGTAGAACGCTACTTGTTTGCGGAGTCGTTGATTTGCCATCACGTAGCTTGTTGCTGCTGCTGTGCGCGGACTTACATATAGTTCAAATAAAGACCGTTCTGCTGCGGCGCAAGATTGCTTGGCGCAGAGCATTTAAGTAGCGGCGAAAGAAATCACTTCCGGGACAGCGAGTGACAGGGCAACGTTTTTTTTTAAACAGTATTGCGTGACAGGGCGACGCCTGTTTTAATCAGTACTGCGTGACCTACTGCGTGAACTAGGGGCACAAATAGCCTTGACAAGCTCAAACTCGCGTTGTCTGAGATCGCCTTTTTCTGTCCCAAAACGATGCATCGTTCAGCCTTACTACGGCGGGGGGAAAAAAAGCATGTTCCCCAGGGTCCCACGCGCTCCCCTTAATATCGCCCCACTAATTGAGAAACCTACTCGCTAAATTGAATAAGAAACCCGAAGTGAATTCATGTATGCTACGACCTTCGTCAGACAGGATGAGTGGCCTCTAAGCAGAAAAGAAATATTTATATTGTCACTGTGCCGTCCACTATATATATATATATTTGCACAATAGTTTTGCGAATAAATGAGTTAATTTGAGTAGGAATTATGTGTAGGATTTTTTAAGAAATAAAAAATGTATGATATGAAAAAGAAACCCAATTAATCAATCATTATTTTGTCATACTTTTGTTTCAAACCAGTACTTCAGGTAGTCAATATTAACCTGCAAAAAAAAAAATCCTCCACATAATTCCTACTCAAATTAACTCATTGATTCGCAAAACTATTGTGCAAAGAAAATATATATATTTCGAGTATAACAATATCAGGCTTTGTGTCCTAAAATTGATCAGCGCATTCTAAACAATCATCTATATAATCTCTCCAATCGTGTTGTACACTGAATACAATGACAATGGAGGGCATTCTATACTCTATTCTATTTTATATACCGTAGTTATATGATAACATCTGCAGTATACCTCAATTTTGACAAGCCTCAATTGGAAATGTCTTGTTGCGCTTTGATTCTTCTAAGCCAAATTCAAACACTGGACCATATTAACTGGACATCTTTAGCACATCATCTCAGAACAAAACATATTGCTAAGTCACCACTGGGCCTTGCAAAGCAAGTTTTGAAAAAAAGAAAAATGCCTTTAAAGATGACTCAGTTTAGATCATATTCAAAGATCAAAGAAATTCATGGAACTGTCTTTGATTTAAAATACACTTGATATTTGGTGATTTTACATTAATTCCAAGATTTTATTCAAGTAAATACCTGTTAAAAGCTTCACGAAAAACATTAGTAGAAAAAATGTGATTAATCACAATTAATTACAATTTTCTTTTTATTTTGATTGATTAGTTAAAAAAATTAAAATTTCTCGACAGCAATTTTATATATATATATATATATATATATATATATATATGTGTGTGTGTGTGGGGGGGGGGTGTATGTGTGTATGTATATATATATATATATATATATATATATATATATATGTGTGTGTGTGTGTGGGGGGGTGTATGTATATATATATATATAAAAGAAGAAAGTATAAAAAAAATATAAAAGAAAAGTTTTTGTTTTTGACCCTGTGATTAAACACTGGAAGTCGTGTTATTGCTTTGGTGAGGTAATTGAGAATTCCAAAGAGTGCAACACTGTTAGCACTATTGTTTGTTCTGATTGTAAAACTTGTATTTATATTGTTTTGTATTTTTTTTCGTTTTTTATATTTTATATATTACCCAATAGAGAACTGACTACAGCGAAAATGGACTATATTTTTATATGTTGCAGATCAAGAACTATCGCACACAAGATTTCAGTTGTACAAATGTCTTCATTTAGGACCAAAGATGTCTGATCATCTTTGTTAATGATGTTATATTACTTTTTTTGGCTTTTCAATGTGGACAGTCTTAAACGCAATGATGGACTCTTTATTGTTCAGTGAACATTAATAGAATGGTCAACCGTCGGTTAGCCTCATCTGCAAAAATTTCAACTCCATTAATTAGATTTTGTTTCAGTAGACTAATTTCTTGTTCCATAGAGGTTCCTTCATTCTTTGTAACGTTTCTAATAGACTGTACATATATTTTTGGAAATATAATGCAATCTCAAAATGTTGTCTCTTTCATAATTCATAATGTGTTTGTTTTTTTATTTGCTGCTTTAAATTGTCACTTTGCTGTATACAGTATATTGTCTTGCAGCACACATACACACATGCAGGCCAAGGTAAGTCGAATGTATTCATATAGTCCTCAATCACAAAAAAGTCTCAAAGGGCTTCACATGCCCACAGTTGACAAATATTAGCTTCACATGCCCACAGTTGACAAATAATAACAACATCCCCTGATCTTAATCCCCTGGAGTACAAGGAAAAACTCATTATAAAACAGAAAAGACGCCACGGGTGGGAGAATCCCCCTTCGAGGATGACCAGGAGGCAATAGATGCTGAGTGGGCACACTCTAGAAACAATTGTGTTAAAAATAACACAATCATGGGTTAAAATTGGACCAATCCACTATTGGGTCAATTTGACACAACTTTCTGAATTGTTTTTTGTAAAAAACAACCCAAGAAATTGGTAGTTTTGAACAAAATAATCGAAAATATTGGGTCAAATTGATCCAAGTAGTGGTTCGCTCCATTTTTTTCATTATTTTTAACGAGTGCTGTCAGCTGAAAAAAAAATAATAATTAAATCATAATTAATCAAATTTTTTCATAGTTAACTCGTAGTTAATCGCACATTTTATTAATTGTAAAAAAAATCCCTTTATTCATTGTAACCCCCCCATTTTTTGTTTATGTATATAATTCAATATTTTATTGAATTGCAATACCTTTCCTTCAGAATTGATTTTTTTTTATGCAAATACTTTTTTTAATTGAAAAAACAAAGCATAGGATTTGACTCCCACAAACAAAGTCACACAAAACAGCATCTCAACAGCCTTTCTAAGGGATTAAATTGGAGTAATATAAGAAATATAAAATGCCAATAAAGTGCAAATGAAATGGGTCAAAATAATGGGCTACACTCCGGGGTGGTTATGGTTACTGAGAGAAGTCCAGTAATCACCGGTGAGCGCGACTGCTTCCGCCTTCTCCACTTCCTGCAAGTCTTGAATGCGGATTGAAATGGTGTATCTCGAGGACAATTCGTAAGTGCAGTCGTTGGACGCAATGCGAAGTATTTTAGCCAGACCTTCGTCCTTCACGATGCTAACACGCAGTGGCCACCCACTTAGCTATGGCTTCAGTGAGTCTCTTTTTTTGTTGATCCATCCATCGGTTTCTGTCGCAAATTATCCATGGATGCCTGGATTTGACAAGGGGGCCGGTGAATTGGCATCAGCGGTGTGCTTGGCCATCAAATGGTATTTTAAACTGGACGTGCTGCGATGGTAGTTCAGTTTACGATGGCAATACACACTTCGCTCTTATCAATGACACCACTTTTTTTTTTTTTTAAAAAGCTTGCCGTTCAGAATTGAATTTTCGTCATTTTGACCACTCTCCTTTTAGTTATTTAATTCCGTGAAGTCTGAAAACATAAAGCACCAGTAGGTTGGCCGTCTCTAGGGCAGACGGAAGCTTCGGCAAGGTGACGAAGTGGGCGGACTTGGAGAAGCGATCTATTATGGTGAGTATGACGGAATTGCCCCGGGAGGCAGGCAGGCCCGTGACAAAGTCCAGTGCAATATGTGACCAAGGTCGTGGAGAAACTGGCAAGGGGTGCAGAAGTCCCGCTGGAGGTTGATGCGAGGCCTTACTCGAGGCACAAGCGGGGCAGGCCTTGACAAAATCCGTGACGTCCTTCCCCAACACAGGCCACCAAAAGCGTTGGCCGATGAGCCCGAGGGTACGTCGAGCCCCTGGATGGCATGCCACCTTGGATGAGTGGCCCCACTTCAGTACTTCCGCACGATGTTGGGCCGGCACAAACAACCGACCCTCTGGGCATCCGGGCGGGTTGTTGGCATCGTCCTGAGCTCCCCGTATCCGCTGCTCCACCTCCCACTGCAGGGATCCCACCAGGCGATGGCTTGGCACCACGTTGTCGGGTCCCGACTCTTCTTCCACCGGATCATGGATGCGTGACAGGGTGTCCGGCTTGGTATTCTTTGACACAGGGCGATACGTCAGGGTGTAATTGTAACGACTGAGGAGCAGGGACCAACGTGCCAGGCTGTAAGTCTCTTTACAGTCCGGATGTAAGACAGGTTTTTATGGTCCGTGTACATGGTGAACGGTTCTGTGGTGCCCTCCAGCCAGTGTCGCCATTCTTGGAGTGCCAGGACCACTGCCAACAGTTCCCGATTTCCCACGTCGTAGTTAGCCTCGGCAGGGCTGAGCCGGCGGGAGAAGAAGGTGCAGGGATGGAGTCTCTGGTCAACTGGAGAACGCTGGGATAGGAATGCCCCCACTCCTGAATCGGAAGCGTCCACCTCTACAACAAAAGCACATTCAGGATTAGGATGACGCAATACCGGGGGTCTAGTTAAGGCTCGCTTCAAGTTACTAAACGCGGTTTCGGCCCCTTGATCCCACGTAAACCGGGTCTTAACAGACATGAGGCGAGTGAGGGGTAGAGCTTGGCGACTGTAGTTCTTGATGAACCGGCGGTAAAAGTTCGCAAAGCCTAGGAAACGCTGCAGTTGCTTACGGTTGGAAGGTGCCGACCATTCAACCACAGCGCGAGTCTTGGCCGGATCGGCCTTAATCTGCCCCTTCTCGACAATGAAACCTAGGAACTGGACCGAGCTCTGGTGGAATTCGCATTTCTCTGCCTTGACGTACAGTTTGTTTTCTAATAAGCGTTGTAAAACGGCCCGGACGTGTTGTTAGGTTAGTGTTCCTCTGCGGAACTTGAGAAGATTAGAATGTCGTCCAGGTACACAAAACAGCACACGTTTAGCATGTCTCTTAGGACGTCGTTGATCAAGGCCTGAAAAGCTGCGGGGGCATTGGATAATCCGGAAGCTATTCAAAAATGCCCTAAGGGCGTCTTGAAAGCTGTCTTCCACTCATCCCCCTCGCGTATTCTCACCAAGTGGTAGGTGCTGCGTAAAATCTAGCTTGGAAAATATCGTGGCCGATTGCAATGGAGCGAACGTGGAGTCCAGCAACGGAAGGGGGTAGCGATTTTTAACAGTGATGTCGTTCAGACCCTTGTAGTCCACACAAGGACGTAATGTCTTATCTTTCTTTTCGACAAAAAAGAATCCCGCACCCACCGGAGATTTTGAGGGCCGAATCAGCCCGGCTGCGAGGGAGTCGGTAATGTACTCCTTCATCGCTGCCTGCTCGGGCTGGGAGACTTTGAACAGGCGCGCTGACGGGAGCGTCGAATTAGGGAGAAGATCGATGGCGCAATCATAAGGACGGTGCGGAGGTAAGGATTTGGTCTTTACTAAAAAACGATCAGAGTTCATGGTAAACTTTGGGGACGTTATCTAAATTAATAATTTCAGGTGGCACGGCCCGGGCATTTAGCCCTTCTTCCGCCGAGCGTAAACAATGAGCGTAACAGAAAGGACTCCAGTTCTCGATGGACATGTATATATATATATATATATATATATATATATGTATGTATATATATATATATATATGTATATATAAATATGTATGTATATATGTATATGTATATATGTATGTATATATATGTATATATATGTATATATGTATGTATATATATATATATATATATGTATGTATATATATGTATATATATATGTATGTATATATATATGTATGTATGTATATATATATTTATATATATATATATATATATATATAGTGCACTGAGATAGCATTGGTGCAAAGGAATCACCGCACAATGCTTCAAGTGAAATGCGATATATTGCGAGCTTCCATTAAGGTCGTAGATTTGCCTCAGCTTTGCGCACCTTTGGGACAAAGACGTATTGTTTTCCACAAGACTTTTAGTTTCCAGTCAAGGGATCACAGTGTAAAAGTATGGGAAGATGGTATAAAAATAGATGGAAAATGTGCATTGTTTCCACAACTGGGACAGGCAGGCCTACGATGGAGGCGGGGCTTCCCCCAGTGGGCCTCAGCTTGGGGGGAAATGGCAGCGTTATGGCCATAGGAATATAGATTTATTAAAGATTACAATCCCTTCTTCTTCACTTGCAGATCTAATCTGGGAAGTGTAAAAAAAAAGGGAGGCTCCCAAACAAGAAGCGGTTTTGTATGATCGTGCAGAGGTGAATGCATGCAACTGTACATCTTAAAGCGGGCATTGATTCAAAGATGAAAAGGCTTTAATCTTAAAGGGAAGTCAACAAATGCATTCTCTCCAAGTTCCATGCAGCCCCACTAGTCTATACATGGCATTCTAATTAATATTGCCTTTGTGGATTATGAGTTCAGCAGTAAAATCCACCCCTCTTTGTGCATCTCAGGGGGCAGCCGTTTTGCCATTTGCTGTCGACTGAAAATGACATCACAGTTTCTCAGGGTTCAGCTATCGAACAATCATGGCCCAGCTTCAGAAAACAGTTTAGCCCACCCCAACACCCACTCTCCACCGCAAATATAAATAATATCATTTTTGTTGCAAAACAAACCTACACTGTAGAGTAAATACTCGCTCCGCACAATTATGGCATTAGATTTATGCCACAATTACGTAAGCGTAATGTAAAATAACGCATACGAAAACATAGGGCTGGGCGATATGGCTGAAAACTATATCGGTAGGCATGTATGTCATATCAGTCGATATTGATATACAGTGAACCCCCGCTACTTCGCGGTTCACCTTTCGCGGGTTCAGTGCCTCGCGGGTCTAAAAAATATTCGGGAGCATTGTAGTTTCGGCGAGCGGCACAAGGAGGCGCTGAAGCGGTTAGACGGCGGGCGTGCGCCGAAGAGGAGAGTGGACGAAGAAGAGAGTGGACGAAGAAGAACAGGTTCCCCCGGACACGATTGGTGGCGACGGACACGATCGGGGGCGACATTTTGCTTCGTTCGGGACCGTGCGTGAGCTCCGAAGGAGACCGGCCGGCGTGTGTGGCTGTCAAGCCGAAGAGAAACAACTTCCGTCCGGGCACTCGCGCGGCGACATTTTGCTTCGTTTGGGACCGTGCGTGAGCTCAGAAGGAGACCGGCCGGCGTGTGTGGCTGTCAAGCCGAAGAGAAACAACTTCCGCCCGGGCACCGGCGGAGCGCGAGGCTGTCAGTTATGAATGAATAAATGAATAAATAAATAAATGAAGAATGCCACCTTTCATTTCACTGTCATGATCCGTGCCTGTCATGCCGCGTGTGTTTTTGTTTTTTCAGCTGTGTGTGCGTTCCTCCAGCGATCGTCTCGCGCCATGTCGTCAGCTGCTGCGAGACGCGCTGATTACACTGACTATATTGTGATAATAAATATCTTTGTATCACCACCTTTTTTCCCGGGTCTGCGTTTGGAGAGTCCTGTTCAATCCTCCAGTTCTGCTGGAGGATCATAACATTCACAGGGCACACCGGACGGCGTACCAGCAGGTAAAAGTCGAAGTAATTAAATAAATACAAAAAGAAGTAATTGAATAAATACAAAAATAATGGCTGGGGAATAAAAAAATAATAAGTTTTAATAATAATTTGTTTTTTTGTTATAACATGAATTTCACTCTCTCTCTCTCTACCAGTATATATATATATATATATATTTTTTTTTTTAAGCATTTTTGAAGGAGTGCCGCTACTTTGCACCTATATATATTTATATATATATATATATATATATATATATATATATATATAGGTGCGAAGTATATATATATACACGGTGTTTTTTGGTTTTTTTTGAAGGTGCGACGCTACTTCGCGGATTTTCAGTTTTCGCGGGTGGTCTCGGTCCCCATTAACCGCGATAACCGGGGGTTCACTGTATATGAAATTATTATTATTATATACAGTGAAACCCCGCTACTTCGCGGTTCACCTTTCGCGGGTTCAGTGCTTCGCGGGTCTAAAAAAAATATTCAAAAATTAAAAACTTTTTTGCCCGGGCACGATCGGGGTTCTCCATTCGCTCCGCTCCGCAGGGGCATTGTAGTTTCGCCGCTACTTCGCGGATTTTCAGTTTTCGCGGGTGGTCTCGGTCCCCATTAACCGCGATAACCGGGGTTTCACTGTATATATATATTTTTTAACAATTGTTACTGAGAGCATGACCGGACACAGGGATAGAGAACAACGTAGCTTTAATAGCACTCCAATCAATTCAACAGAGCTCAATAACTCACTTTCATTCTGGCGCATACACAACGACAAAAAGTGTAGAAATCGCGCATCCGCAGCTAACGGCTAACAGAGTCGATACGTCTCTCTTTGGGCCGCTTAGCTGTCCAACAATATACCCGACATAAATTAACGTAAATACAAGGACCCATTAGCTGCCCGAAAACATGCCTGTTCCTATATATGCAAATTAATCAGCAAACCAATACCTGTGTAAACTGAGCAGTAATGAGGAATTTACAACAACTTTTGAAAATAAAACAGGGAAAAGGGCTGAATTCCCATTTGTTTTATTTCAAAATGTAAAACGCACGCCGGCCTCCCTTGAGATGGAACACACGCGTGCTGGTGCTACAGGCCGTTTCCTCCAGTGCGTGTCCGCGGAGGTGCTTGTTAGCAGCTTTACTGCTACGTACGCCCGCCTCCATTGCAACAGAGGTCTTGTGTGCTACAGCTACGGGCCATTTCGTCCTGTGCGTGTCCGCAGAGGGTGCACGGCCCGTGCGTGTCCGCAGAGGGTGCTTGTTAGCTTCTTTATTGCTACGTGCGCCGGCCTCCCATGCGACGGAGGTCTCGTGTACGAGAGCTACGGGCCGTTTCATCCCGTGCGTGTCCAGGAGGGGGTGCTTGTTATCAGCTTAACTATTAAGCAAGCGTTTTCTCAAGTCGGCCGGTAAGTCCACCTTAGCCACACGTATTTTTTTTGTTTTTGTTTTGAGTCACGCTACCTCAGCGGCGCATGCGTAAGCCTCGGGTTGTTTTTCCCCAATGGGAGGGAGTTTGTGACAAGTAGGGCAGCGATAGGTCGAATTTGCTCCATACCATTTTCTATTGATAAAACTCACCCAACTATTGCGATACATATCGATATCGAATTATCATCACAGCCCTAGGAAAACATGTTTTGTACGTACCAAAATGTGATTCGTGTGTACATGACCCACCATGCGTACGCACAAAATAGGTTTTAGCTTATGGCTTCTCTCGCCTCTACACTACAAAACGCAGATTGACGCTTACAATGCAGGCGAGATAACTGTGCCACAATTATTAACCAATCAGGTGTCGGACACTAGGGCTGATTCTGATTGGCTGTTTACTGTCCAATCGTAACTCAGAGGTGGAGTGAAAATAAAACAGAATAGAATGGTGCGGCGCTACTTGATTGAGATCTTCACATTGTTCTTGTTTTTTTTTTTTATTCATCAAGATTTTCTTCCTTTCCTAATCCTTTTTGTTCAACTGTGCAGTTTTTGTATTTTGTATATGTGCCTTAATTGTTTTAAATTAATTTAAAAAAAAAAATACCATGGCGCTATCTAATGATGAAGACGCAAATGCACAACACCGAGAGGTGATGTTTGATTATTAAAAAAACAAAACAAAACGAAAAAAGTTCATAGAAACATATAGAACTAAATTGTAAATATATTGTTGGACCAAACAATGATACTTGAACAAATTTTGAATTATTACTAAAAGTATAAGCACAGCGTGTTAGACTGCAGAAACCCCTTCAATCGACTGTGTTTGAGTCTTCCTTGGACGTTTTACTGTTGTAAAATGCGATTGGACAGTAAACAGCCAATCAGAATCAGCCCTAGTGTCCGACACCTGATTGGTTCATAATTGTGGCAGAGGTATCACGCCTGCATCTTAAGCGTAAATCTGCGTTTTGTCGTGGAGAGAGAAGCCGTAAGCGTAAAACCAATTTTGTGCGTACGCATGGCAGGACTTGCACACGTGAAACATATTTTGGTACGTACAAAACATGTCTTCGTACGTGATATTTGACATTACGCTTACGTAATTGTGGCATAAATCTAACGCCATACAAGGAGAGCGCCACTGCTAACTACTGGATTGGATGTGCAATTACACTTTATTGTAGTACAGCGGAAAAAAAGCATGTTCCCCCAGGGTCACATGCGTGCTTCAGTTTCACGCGGCATGTGCTTTTAGTTGGGGCTTCTGGCTCTTATATGTAGCGCCGCGGGTGCATCTGCTCACTTCTACATTTCTTCATTGTCATATAAATCAGCCATGGTGTCAGAGAGGTTTCTGTAAAACAACTAGACACGCCTTATAACTGCACAAATGAATCAACAAGCCCAAAAATTTTTTTTCTTTGTCACTCACAAGGAGCCGTCCGCCGAACCTCTCAGTGAGACGGCCCAGAGAAAAGCTCAAAGCCCTTCTGCTCCCGTGCAGCTTTTTATTGAAGCACAGCAAAATAATTTGAATATGCAAATTCAAACAGAATGGAAAACATGAACACTTTGACTTTATCACACCCGTCCACTCGCTTCCTGTCATCCTAACGGGTTTAACTTACAAGACAATATTGGTTCTCACTTCTGTTACGCCTGAACTTAACGGTTTCCTGTTTAAGATGAACATCAGTTTTTGTGGCTTTCTGTTGACCTGCCAGCATAGACACTTCTGTTAAGTCTGAACCAACAGAATCAACTGATTTCCTGTTTAACAGGTCCACCTCTTTTTGATACCTTCTATAGACCTGTAAGTATAGTTTTGAAACATGATAACATGACAAACTTAGTTTCTTTAACACATGGAGAGGTGAATCCTTTAGATATTTTGAAGTGGTTATCAGTAGAGTTGACCACATGAATTTTGGTGCTAATTGTTCACCGTTTTTGGATGTTATAAGCAATGAAAGTGCAATGTTTTCCAATGAAGAGTTTTTAATCGATCCCTTCAATGACTCAAGGAAAACATGTGTTTCAAATTAAGTCTTCCCACATTGATTTTTGTCATCTCCCATTTGACAGAGAATGTAAGAGGTGAATATCGATGTCCATTGTCCATCCCATTCAGCAGCTGCTTCATATACAAACTCTCCTGTGTAGTAGCTGTCATCGTCATATATACATGTTGACAAAGTTACTGTTGGCTGCTTTCGTGTTTCCCAACAAATAGCAGGTCCATTTTCACACAATCCAAAACAGTATCCTATTGTTCTTCTCCTATCACTTGAATCTGATGCCTAATCAGCATCACTAATTACTAGAAGACAGAGACAGCTCTTTATTTATTGTACCCTTCAAGTACCGTAATTTGTGTTTTGCTGCTGAGCTGTGATTTTATTTTGGCTCTGACAGATATTGCGAAAGTTTACTTTCAATCCAATTTAGAGTATATCCAAGTTGAACAAGTTCGCGGTATCTCCCTGCATCAACAAGTTCACCATCAGGTTCAAATTTCAGTTTCTTTTCTCAAGGATTTGAGCATGGCTTGCAGTCTGAGATATTAAATCCTTCCAGTATTTTTGTTTTGTACCACGATTTAGTGTAATCTCTTTTCCTGCAGTTTTTGTAACCATAATCTGTCTATGATGTGGACAAGCTGGACAAAAAAAAAAAACATGCACCAAACGAGGGCGCGTCAATCTGTGGTAAAACTCATCATACAAAATACCTTTGCTACTGCAAATTATTTTAGGGGGCTGAATTTTAGTGCTGACATAATTTGCACATATTATGTAATTGACAATGTTCAGATCATTCCAGCATCCCTTTAAAAGCCATATCGTCACATCCTATGAAAAACATGTATGTCCAATTTTGTAATTATTTTTGAATTTTCACACAAATGGCATGTCTAATACGGAAACCCCATAAAACGGCATTGGAGGTTTTTTTCACAGGACAGTGAAAATATGGTGTCCGTATTGAGTGATAAAAGTTACAACACTTCCCTTTCGTCATGAGTCTCATTTGCGTGTTCTACCAAGAACGATGAGTAGTGAAAATGCAAATCGTCTGGGCTACAAGAACTTTGTATTACAGTGAACCCTCGGTTATCGCGGTTAATGGGGACCGAGACCACCCGCGAAAACTGAAAATCCGCGAAGTAGCGGCGCACCTTCAAAAATGCTTAAAAAAAAAAAAAAAAGTGCGAAGTAGCGGCGCACCTTCAAAAATGCTTAAAAAAAAAAAAAAAAAAAAAAAAAATATATATATATATATATATATATATATATATACATATACGGGTAGAGAGAGAGAGAGAGTGAAATTCATGTTATAACAAAAAAAAAAAATATATTATTAAAACTTATTATTTTTTTATTCCCCAGCCATTATTTTTGTATTTATTCAATTACTTCTTTTTGTATTTATTTAATTACTTCGACTTTTACCTGCTGGTACGCCGTCCGGTGTGCCCTGAGAAATGAAAGGTGGCATTCTTCATTTATTTATTTATTCATTCATAACTGACAGCCTCGCGCTCCGCTCATGCCCGGGCGGAAGGTGTTCCTCTTCGGCTTAACTACCACGCACGCCGGCCGGTCTCCTCCGGAGCTCTCGCACGGTCCCGAACGGAGCGAAATGTCGCCCCGCTAGTGCCCGGGCGGAAGTTGTTCCTCTTTGGCTTAACTGCCACGCACGCCGGCCGGTCTCCTCCGGAGCTCTCGCACGGTCCCGAACGGAGCGAAATGTCGCCCCGCTAGTGCCCGGGCGGAAGTTGTTCCTCTTTGGCTTAACTGCCACGCACGCTGGTCGGAGCTCTGGTACGGTCTGAACCGCGCGAAACGTCGCCCCAAATCGTGCCCGGGGGAACGTGCTCTTCTTCGTCCACTCTCCTCTTCGCCCACGCTCTTCTTCGGCGCACGCCGTCCGTCTAACTGCTCCAGCGCCCCGTCGTGCCGCTCGGCGAAACTACAATGACCCGCGAAGCACTGAACCCGCGAAAGGTGAACCGCGAAGTAGCGAGGGTTCACTGTATTGATATTGTCCCAAATTGTTTTTATTTCAAAACACTGTGTGTGTGCGTGTGTGTGTGTGGGGGGAAGGGGGGGTGCGTGTGTGTGTGTGTCTTTTAATTTTTTTTTTTTGAGCTGTGTGTCTCCATGTATCGCACTTATGTGTGGTGTGTGATGTAGTACGTAGTACGTGCTCAACGCACATTGGCTGTTGCAGACGTCAAAAGTTTACTTCATCCTATCTCAATAAAATGGGCGAAGGAGCAAAACGGACGACTGACAGACTGGACCGGCCTGAAATAATGACGGACTGGTGAAATTTACTGAAACTGGTGTTAGCCTTTAAACCGTTTTTTACAGATGCTCCTAAGACAGTGGTTATGAACTATAATTTTGCGATGAAGGAAGCGGGGGTAAAATAATGACTGAGTGATGGACTGACGATGACGGACTGGGTCAGCTTGAAATAACGATGGACTGATGATGACGAACGGGTGGCCCGTCCGCTGACGAAAGATGAATACTGGACCGGCAAAACTTACTGACATGCCCACCTCTGTTGCTTGAACTCTTCTCAGCACTATCTACGTGGGAAAAAAAACGCATCATAGAGCAAACTGAGCTCAAAACTCAGGGTGGATCTTGACATAAAATGATGTACGGCTCCTAAATCTTTTTTTCTTGACACTGAAATCCAACCCATCGTCTCTCCCAATGTTTGCTATTTTTATTCGCACTTATCAGTAAAAGCATTCTGTGCACAAAAAAAACTTTAAATATATTTATCATTGAGCACAGTCAAGCCGAAAGCCAGAAAGGGCTTTTCCATGTGAAACAATGCTGTGTCTCTTGCCAAAGTAATTACAGCCAAAGTGGGTACTCTTCCATCGAGTGCAATGCATTAGCTCCTCAATTAATGATTTATAAATATGAAGCCCACTCGCCTCTGTGATTACAGTGCAATGAACAAAAGCAGAGAAGTGAAGCGGAGAAGCACACCTTTCTGGCGATTCTCTCACTGATAGTTTTCAAATGGAGTAAGATGGACGTGTTTAGCACTCTGTCTTGACAGGGCTGAACATAGACCTGTAAATGTACAAGGGCGGACTGCACAGTGGGGATTTCAACATTGATGGAGTAAGTGGGTTCTGTTGGCCGTGAAACATACAGATCAGCCATCTCCTAGGCATACTTTTCTCGACAACAAAAGTTCTTTTTCACCTTTTCACTAGCCCCTTTGCTATTAAGTGCTGCTATTTTTATCATGTTCGAACAAGAAGTCTTCCAAAAATTTGATCCATTTGCTCTACATCAATTGTAAAGTGCTATTAATCTTTAAAATTCCTAAACTATTTTTAGTTCGGGTATGAAAAGCCTTTAGTAAGTTCATAATAAAGGGGACATGTAACGGAAAATTGAGTACTTTGTTGTATGTGTACAAATAGTTTGCCTACCCTTAATGTGTGACATTTTCCAACCAAGATTTTTTATTTCTTTATTTATTTTTGGTGTGTCAGCTGCCTATTTCCAAAAACGAGCCCTATAGACCCAGCAAAATTTGCCGAATTTTTATTCTGTTCCCGCCTTATAATGTGGAAATTTGAGCATCCTTTTTTAAACGGTTTTCGAGTTACGGCACTTCAAAGTTCGGAGGCAGCGCCCACTTTTGGAACCTGGGAATGACACACTAAATTTTGGACCATGTTTGGAGGCCCTCATCATTTGTTTAAAGGTAAGTAATTTGCCATAGCTATATAGTCGGGTCGGCACTTACAAATTAAATTGGTGTTCTATTTTTAGATATATTAATTAATAAATAAATAAATTAATTAATTAATATCCTTTAAAAGTGGATTTTTACAATGATGCAATACCTTGTTTTACATTGTGGGGCGCCATATCTTGAAAATGTGTTGGTGGGGTTTCAACTGATTTATCATCATATCATGTATGGAAAGGTGGGCTCCAAATATGGCTAAGGGACAAACTACCATTTCGGATCACCGACTTCAGGTCACTAGTTGGCAATATGGGCACATGATGATGGAAATGAGCATTTTACCCCATCACCATTTCGAGGCAATCAAAACTTTGATTTAGCAACTCATATGCATATGGTATAAAATACTATTTTGGTAAACGTTCTGAAAAATCTTACATTGGGAAAGTAGTTCAACTATTGTTTTAGCAGCCTATTCAAGTTTCGAGTTAAAAAACAAACCACCCCATAATAAAAGGAATAAGCAATTGCGCACTTGTGTCACCCTCTCAGCGCAAACAGTTCTGCTGGTGCGTAGTGCTCGGTTTAATCTACAAACAGCACACCACAACATTTCCACTTCCCTTACAGAATCAGAATGCCATTTATTGTAATTGCACTCAGTGTACAATGAGATTGGAGAGCTCCCCTCTCCAGTTGAAATAGAATAAATAATTCAATTAAATATATCAATTAAAGATAAAATAGTGAAATAAAAAATAAATATGATAATAAATAAATAAAACACATTATGTTGCATTTATGCAAGGTAAGTAGTAACGGTAAGTCTCAATAGCGCGACCAAGGGGTCACACTCAGTTTTTGTACGATAGGTTTACATATACACTATAAAGAATTTCTCTTTAAAAATAACAGTAAATTAATGGCAGCGGGGAATTTTAACAGTATAGTTGTAAATTTGTATTTTGATTAAGTTTTTTATATATTTACAGTGCATGCCGGTTTAGGTATTTCGGTGCTGTTTTCAGGTAGTAGGCGGGGGACACCCTGAACTGGTTGCCACACAATTGCAGGGCACAGAGAAACGAACAACCATCCGCACTCACACTCATACCTAGGGGCAATTTAGAGTGTTCAATCGGCCTGCCATGCATGTTTTTGGAATGTGGGAGGAAACCGGAGTACCTGGAGGAAACCCACGCAGGCACGGGGAGAACATGCAAACTTCACACAGGATGGCCGGAGCCGAGATTGAACCTATGCCCGATGCTGTCTCTCACTGTGAGGCCATCATGCTAACCAGTCGGCCGCCGTGCCGCCAATGGTTATTTATGTACTGGCACATTTACAGTGGTGGAGTAAAACTATGTATTGACTATAACGACACATGACACGGACAGAACAGGATTTGAACAGCAAATGTATTGTATGTATTGTATTTTACTTAAATTGTGTACCATGTGCTTCTCACGCATATAAATGTTGCAAGCAACATTCGTCTGCCTGTGCCACTGAAGGATTGTATTACGATTACTGGCATTATTTTAAACACATACGGGACAGAATGTCAATTATTAAAGTTAGCAGGTTCATATTTACTGAATATTTTAAACATTGATGAAACAAGAAGCATTTATCAAATGAAACAAGAAGCACTGGTCACAAGAATGACTGGGATTGTAGGCCTGATGTTTACTGATTTATTATATTATTCTTCTATGCTAAATTTATAGTACTTACTTTAAAAGTGTGAACTTTATTGAAATTCTCAGAAGTGAGAACAGATTTGCACACACAGCATTTCCATGAGCTGCCCTCACATTCACAGCACTTCATGGACAAATACGACAAAGCACATTCTCCATATTGGCTGTAGAGATGCAAACATACCAAATTGGGCACTGGAGGACTCACACAGACGCTATCGCAAAAAACACATTCTAAAAGACATAACAATTGGAGATCAGAGCACACGCACATACACACTTGCACATACACACGCACATACACGCACCTGCACATACACGCACACATACACACCCCCATACACGCACATGTACACGTATACCTGCACATGCACACCGACAAGATTACAGAGGAATGCCAGCGGGGAGAGAGACTGCCCGCCGGAGAAGGCCAACCTTGGCGTGCCAGTCTTGGGGATCAGACGGGAATCAACTATCCAGACGATGACTAACCTGTGGAGGACCTTCCCTTGGACATGGACCCGTGCCGTGGGAGGGAGCGAGGACGACCGATTCAACCGATTCAACCTACATTACCCTTGACATAAAAAAACTCTGATAAAAACTGAAGCTGGGCTGAAAGATGGTGCGCATTTTTCGACTGTGCTCACCCGAGTGCAGTATCTCGTGACATTAAGAAAAAGCCGCCCAGATATCTGTCTTTGTACTATTTCCTGAACTCCAGAAATTGAAGAAACTAAATATCGGAACTCTAATCAGTTGTTGAGTCTTTATTTGACCCTTTTTTTCTTGAGTACAAAAAAACGAACACGCATTGGAGTAAATTTGGCTTTTAAAGGTTGATTTACTAACTACTTCTCATTTCCACGGTGACTCAACTCCAACAATTTTGGTGACCCCGACGTGATTTTCTCAAGGAGGGAGTCCTTGCGGCTTGTTCTTCACACTCTACAATATTCCAGGCCTGGACAATCAGAACAAAGGTAAGGGAGAGCCTGTTTATTCAAAGTCTCCTGAGTTGTTATATTGTAATATTGTAGAGTGGAAAGATGTGGTCGATTATTAGACCGTTAAATATTGTCAGTGTTTATGGATATATTGTTTCTGGAATTCAGGGATGGTTGCATGATTTGTATATATGTAGAACTAGTAAGAGTGTAAGCGTACGCAGGTGAAATAAGTCGGGGCTACTGTTGCTGGCAGGCAACGGAAAGTAGTCCCCGGAGTCAATATATGGGGGACTCCTGCTCTGGCAGTCGAAGAAGGGGATGCACAGCTGACTAGCAGAACGTGTGCACGGTGATCCCAATAAAGTGACGTTCAGTAACGCTATATATAAGTTGACTGAGGCTGGGAAAGATTGGATCTTTCGGATCGCCATTATCTGTCGCTACAGAGGCATACAAGAGGTAGGGAAGTGCGCAGCTGACGAGCTGATTCACTGCAACCTCGAAAGAGCACTCGGTCACGGTATATGTGGTTGACCGAGGCGTGGAACGAGTGGATCATTCCGGTTGCTGGAATATATAATCAATAGTTAGATTTTAAGGTGTTCTGATATTGTTGACAGTTTGTGGATATATCTTGATATTCACTTGCTCTGTTCTGTGTTTGTGCTGTAAATTGTGACGTGTGCTTGTTGTGCAATTGTCGAACTGTCTATAAGTTGTGTCTGTCTCGTGGCAATTTGTGGCCGTTGCTGTGCGGCGGTCTACTGTGTTGTTGTTTATCATGTTTAGAATTCCCGGGTCTGTGTCTTTTATTTTGCTCAATTGGTGTGCACGTTTACTAGTAGGGGGTGTAACAAAAAGTAGAGTGTTAATTTCTGGTGAGTGAGGATAAAAAGGAGAGAGTGGGGTTGTGTCCCACACTCACAACAAAATATGATTAAAGTAACGTGTTTGGTGCAAACAATATAGCGCGTGAAAGTTTGAGCGATTGTGTGAGTGAATGCAACAAATCGTTAGACCCTGAAGCCGGACAGGGGGAAACCTAACGGTGATAAGATAAAACTGCCTGATTGGTTGGAGTGAATGAATACTGAAGTTGTGGTTATTTTGTTTGTCCAGAGAGGAGAATCCAAAACAGGGAAAATTTGTGATAAGATGGACCTTGCTCTGGTAAGAGTTCCACACTGCTTGAGTTGTAGTTGATTAAAAAATTGGGAAATGGTTGGAGTGTAAAAATCCGATTGGTATAAAATTTGATTAGCAATGAAATTACGGGAGAGGATTGGCGATGAAATTACTTGAGGTGAAAAGTATATGAAACCAAAACACAAAGGCTTTATTGAGCATGTGTCTCGCTGACGTAAGACATTTGACTATGGGGAACCCTGAGTTGATTCGGAAATCGAAAGGAAAAAAGTCAACTGGTTGTTGAGACATTAGCATACATTTGGGGTCCATCATGTATTTCAGGGGGGTTTCCAGGCAAAAAGAAAATGGCAAAAGTTATTCCAGTTTATAAAAATGGATGATTCTTTTGCCAAACTACAGGCCAATGGCTGTGATGTAAGATATTCGAGAAATTGTTTAAAATTAGGTCAGACAAATCTATAGAGCGATACAATATTTCGAAGTACGCACTCCACATCGAGGGTGCGTATGGACTTAACGGAACTGTATTAGATAAGAACATTTTGTAAGTGTTTTTGTTTATCTTAAAAGGCTTTTGATACCTTGGATTATCAGAATCAGAAATCCCTTTTTTGTCATTGCACTCAAGTGTGCAACGAGATTAGAGAGCTCCCCTCTCCTTAAAAACTGAGCAAATATGGTTGCGGAGGAGTTGCATTCAAAAGGACTTTCAAGTTATTTAGAAAATAGGGAGCAGTTGTGGGGATAAATGATATTTTTATGATTATTTTAATTTTTGGGGGAATATATTACAGGTGCTGAAGGGGTTGAAACAAGAATTTAAAAGAATAAAAATCAGGTTGGATTCAAATTAATTATCTAATTAATTAGTATAATTACAATTATTAATTCAAAACAAATTACATGTTATTCAGTAAAAGTAGGAGAGACATGGGTGCTCAAATTGACATTTATGGTATTAATATTACGAGAGTAAGAGAAACTGCTTCTGGGTGTCATTCTTAGAGTTCGTGTTGGAAACCACATCTATCGAGCACAAAGTAAAAATTATCAAAAACAATAGCTCTGTTATGCAGAGTAAAAGATACACTGGATAAGAAAGCACTATATCAGGCCTCACCAAATGGTGGACCGCGGTCCGGATCCGGACCGACAGATGGTTCGGACCGGACCCATGACCAATCTATGATGAATTTTTTCAGGGCGCATTCGCAAACGTTGACGCTGCAATTCTAGTTAATACGGAAAATGCGTCACTGATTTGAGCCAATCAAATATTTTGTTTACGATCCACTGGCAATTGCGCAGTAGACCGGAAAAGAGTGCTGCAGCCAGTTTGCCGTGCTAAAAAGTTAGCAAGGTCGATGAGTGTTGTTTTAAATGAATGGACGGAGAAATTTAGTTGCGTTCTGGCTGCAGCAGATTCAAAACCAGGGTGCATCATATGCTCCGAAACCGTCGCAACAGTGCGAAGCGCCACTACGAAACAAAGCACCGCCCTTTTGTGCACAGTTATCCGCTGAAGTTTCAGGTGAGCGCAGGCAAAAACATCGAACTTCGAGTGCAGTATAACAGATTTTTACATTTTCGTACACAGCCCAGCGGCATGCAAACGAATGTTCACTAAAAGTATCATGGATTTGGGGGAAAAAACATTCAGTGATGGGGAAGTTGTGAAGGAGTGCTTAAATGCGGTGCACAAACATTATTTAAAGGAAAACACAAAACCCAGATGCGTGAAATAATCTACCAAATCCCAATGGCCCTGACTCCTTTCCAACCCAGATTTAAGTCACTGGCAGGGCAGTCACTAACTAATTTTTCTCATCAAGAGAAGTTAAAAAAATATTCAAAAGGAAAGGTGGTGTCAAAGCTCATTTTGAATTAGTTTTTCATGAGGACAGCCATTTTGATTGATTATGTACTGAAAATGTTGACATGTTTGGATAATTAGGCTTTGCGTTTTTTTTTTTTTTAGGCTGATAACTCTTTGATTTAAAAAAAAGGAAATGCAGGAGATATTTTACTGTTTTTTTCTGGAAGTGGCATCCTTAAGTTCCTGGAGCCACATTTTCTTGAATGTGAAAATGCCTTATATTTGTTTGAGTGGCAAAGGTGTTGAATGCGAACATTGCTAAATATTTAGTATATAAGTGTGCTCTGTTGAAAATGACTAAATATTGAAACTATATAAAAATATGAACATAGGCTAGACATTAAGGGAAGTTGGACTTTGGTTTGGACCTTTGAATTGGAAACATTTTAGTCGTGGACCTCTGTGACTTTTAATTGAATACCTCTGCACTATATATATCGATATTTAATATAACGTTATGAGTGCTCCATATGTGACCCATTGGATTGACACATGGGGAGGGCCTGCAAAAGATAGTCAGTCAATTTTTACTTTAAAAAAAAGGGCCATAAAATAATTAGTCGAAAGCAATATCGAGAACCAACAAATCCACTATTTTTGCAATTAAAATGAATAGGATTTCATGAATTAACAGATAGTGTTCTTCAATTTATGCTCAAATACACACCAAACGATGCAAATCATTAGTTAAGCCATTTTGAAACGCTGATACCCTCAGTCGGCATTTGATCCTTGCATGCCTGACATGTTGCAGAAGACTAACATGTTGGAAAATATGTCTATTTTTTAATGTTATTACGGAATTTCTCTCATGAGTGTAACCGTTCTTGTGTCCCTCCTGTGTTGTTCCAGTTTATTGATTGAGCTCACTTTGCTTGTGGCTTGGTGCTCGGCTCGGCTGGTTAGCACGTGGCTGCGGCCATCCAGAGTGGAGTCGTTTTAAGAATACTGTTCTGAATATTACAGTTTGAAAACTGACAAGTTTAAGACTACTTATTTTGAGACTATTGCCATTGATATGGGCCTACTATTATTTTAGTAGTTTTCTAAATCTGGTCACGTATAATGTTACTGTTCTATTGGTAGATAATATTATTTATTTTACTTATGATTTTTCTGAGTTAATATTTTTTTCCTTTAATAATTCCAGACAAATAGGAGGGGAATACACTGAGGCCCTGAGTGGCCCGCGGTCCCTATGTTTGTTTCCATACAACCCATCCCTTCACAGCTCAGTTTGTCTCTTTTCCTGACACTCATCTCCTCGTTTCACTGTGTGTGTGTGGGGTGTGGGGGTGTGTGTGTGTCTGTGTTCCCTTTGGCTGATAAACATAGCTGGTAGTTTGGTCTACTATAGTTTTGTTTACTTTCTTTGCCGCCTACTCTCTGTAGGTTATTGTTAATTTGATTCTTCTTATTATGTTGCATGAAGTAAATTTTTTAGGGATCCATTGGCATAAATAAAGGTAAATAAAGGAATTTGCTTTCTCCATAAGAAAATATGAGCCTTGATTGGGTCAAAGTGACGTCATACTGCAGGTTCCTTGCAAGATTGATGTGTCACCCGCTGTTAAGGACTTTTTAGTGACATAAGCACTGGCCACTTATATAGCTCCTGATAAGACCTATTAAATTTGTAGAGTTAATTAGTCCTATTAGAAAACGAACGTCTTTGCTCTGAGGCGTGCATCTAAACATCAACTCAAAGCATTAAGACTCTTTTCGATTTCCCTGCCCCTAACTCTCTCATGTTCTTGCTCTCTCTCTCTCTCTCTCTCTTTTTCTCTCACTCTTTGTGTGTGCGGGCGCGTTGGGATTTAAAAAAATTTTTGGACATAGAGAATTTACAATTTAATTGATATAGCGCATTTAACTTTCCATATCAGGTAATAAAGTAAGTAATAGATAAGATAAATGAAAATTAGCAGGGAATTAGAACACAAACTAAAACACTAAAACATACAAGAGACACCTGATGAACAGCAGAACACCGCCAGTCTTACTAAAATTTAAAGTTTTAAGCAAAGGGATTATGGTTTTGGGATAGGTTTTAATTGAAATATTCTAGGATCATGTTGAAAGAAAATCTTTATAACAGGAGATGTCTAGCAATTGGAGATTGGTTTACCAAATATAAAGTTGGATTAAATAGTTCTGTAGATGATTTATTAACTGATGGGTATTAAATGTGACAAAGGTAGACGACAGACGTTTTATGACTGTATGACGTGAACCCTGACATGACAACATTCCATAAATACCAGACTGCTAAGATCCATATCTATGAGGTGTTTTGACGTCACAGGTGCAGGATCGTCAGCTACGTCCAGGAGGAACAGGAGAAACTTCATCACGGGGACATCACAGTGGTAAACTTTGGCATACGCTGGCTAAATTGAGGCAAAATTAAGGATCTGCCAGCACAAATCTCAGTGTAATCAAGGCAGACGCGCCGAGGGAGGGGTCTCTGTGTGGAATTGGAGAGTATCTCTTTGGTGAATGAAAGTGTGAAAGAAAAAGTGTTTGTATGTATATGTGGTTTGAGTGAATGTTTAAGGGACGGGCCACAGGAAAGAAACCTGATTGAGGGCACATGCAAGCCCTTACAGCACGTCGGATGCAATGGGCGGACAGGCCTGATCAACCTGAATCCCTATTGCACTCCCAAATACAGATTTTCAAATTTTTGGGAGACAGATTGGACTAATTAAATTCAAGCATCAAGTGAATGATTGATTGATGTTATTACACAAAATTTATGCAAAACAGAAATTTTCAGAAAGGAGGTAATAACCCCCTTCTCGCTTGCGAGTGCCACTCCTCCAGTGCTCTCCACAGGTTTGAGGTGACATGTGACCTGTGTGACCAGAAGGCCGGAGAACGCTTCAAATAGCGCCTCACCACGCCCATCCCGGAGGTTCTCCTCAACAAGGAGGGTGATATTGATAAGATATTCTAATTTAGGGTCCACGAAAGCAGATTAAGATATAGTTGTTGCCTTAGCCTGCTCCACAGGTTTTATTCACATTGGGTGCACGAATAGATAACACACACCCAGTCCAGGATAGGGCAAAATTTTGTTGTATTGTTTAGACTTTACCATAATATACAGCACCACAGCGGTGACACTTGAAGTTAATTTCAATTAAGGGGGCGGTGGCGCTGTTTTTATGAAAATTACTCACTTAACGCAAGGGTAGGTTCTTCGTAAAGGGGATGTCAGAGTTACATGCGGGACAAAATTTACTTGTCAGGAACTGTCCTTTCTTGAGGCCGGGGGCCAGACCTACAGACCAGCATGACGGTCACCAGCTGAATGGGGACACCTCAGGTGAGATTGGCCGTGCCGTGCAGCAGATATTTCTGGCCCTGTTGGGGCCGATGTTGCTGTATCTTTCAGGTGGGGAAGGGGGAGACAGGCCTGGTCTATGTGGCCAAGGTGAGACGTGAATGGAGTGAGACTTCTGGCAGTGACCCATCCAATAATGTCGTCATTACACAGCTGTTCCAGTTGGCCGTCCTCAGGGCGTGTCCTTCCGGTTACGGACATCATGTGAAACAGCCCATCAATGAAAAAATGCTAATCAGTCCCAGTAGAACACATTTCTTTTTACATCATTTTGCACGACATCAGAAAAGGAAAATATGGGATTGGATTAAGGAGCGTTACTAAAAATTGTTGTACTTGCAGGTTCAGGTGGCCAAGAGGGCAAAAAAATATCAAATTTTAAAAAAAATTAAAAAAGGGGGGGGAGCAGCTAATGCGGCAGCATGTAGCTCCCATTGCACCTTGCGCCTTCCGCTTCTGCTGCTCCTAGCAAGGTTTGGGTGACGCGGCGCCACAGCAGACTGGCTGTCCGTACCAGGCCGGTCAACGAGGTCGGGATTGCGGTAACAGAGGTAGGGGTGGTTATAGACAAGGGTTGTGAGTGGGGTGTGCTCTTGCTGCGGGGTGTGGGGTCACTGGGTGATGAGCTGTCCATACCGAGCCACTTCCTGGAATCTGCCATCCAGTGATCCAGTGCCATACCTGTGTGCAAAGAGCTCCACCAGCGCAGGGGGCGCCACCATACCCACTCCTACAACTATGCATGCATTGCCTCCCAACGCACTTTTGACACCAAGCTGCTGGTACCCCATTCCACAATAGGGGGCCCGCGGAGCTTCAGCGTACGAGGACTGGCAGGTCCCGGCATTCTCGGGACGGTGGATGGACAACAGTTTGCCGATGGTGCTTGATACTGGAGCGAGCTATTCCACGCTCTGTGAGCTCCTTCCTTATCTCCCAGTGAGCAACAACACTATCCTCCTTGTGGACTCTCAAGATTGCCTGAGTCACTGCCATTGACTGAACGAACACTGGAATTCGAGTGGCATATCCGGATGGGACTGAACTTGAACACTGGAATTCGAGTGGCATTTCCGGATGGGACTGAACTTGACTGTGCACATCCGTTGGGGGGAGCATATGTGGTGCTTTCCTCCATTCCAGTGGCTGAACTGAAACATCTGAGGGCAGCTCTGAAACCTGGTTCTCCATCGTCCCGCGGTGGGTATGCCCTGTTCCTGCTCCAACCTCCACCCATTCAATTCACCAATTGACCCAGTACATTGTACACTGTACATATGATCGCACATATGATTTGGTTTATCAAAATGCATTCATCCAAATTTAGTCTCCCGGCGTTGCCTCGCATGTGTGCCTTGTCCCTGAGCAGCGGAAATGGTATGAATTGTTTATTTTCACCGAGCCACAAATCACATTGACTATTGATGCGCGTCTTCATACTAAAGATCTAGGCCCCATTGTTGTTGAATACTCCGCGTCACTATCAGGATATCATATTTTAACACCCACTACAAATTCTTCAGTTTTGGGAACATCACTAAATTTCAAAATTTCACGAGACGGGTCACTGGGGAGAGGTAGCTCTGTGTGCGTCTCTGCCGGAGGGATTGTGGACACGGGGCCCGACTGATTTTGGGCTCTGCTCCACAACTCCCCCAATTGTTTTACTGTCTCTACACCCTCCCCCAGTTGACAGAATCAGAGTTGGCACAGCCTGGAGGTGGAGGGAGGCATTCGGGAGCCAATGGGAGGTGAAGACTGCAGCGGTCTTGGAGCTGTCTACGTCTTGGAGAGCACCTATTCTTCCCGTAAAAAAATGGTTTAGTTTGGTATCTGCGTTATTATAGTTTTGGGATTTTTAAATTTTTTTATTTTTATCATAAATGGTTACTATTTCATTTGGGTTGCTTTAAAGATTTGTCAAAAAACTGTCAAAATTGGAGCATTAGCTCGGGGCTTAATTTGTAATCTCTAAACAGTTAGATATTTAAACTCAGTGAATTAATTTTATTTAATTCAGGAATAATTTGCCCATCTTGCAAAGCCAAATTCTAACATTGTGCCATACTAGCTAGATATCATTAGGACATTATTGCGAACCAACACTGCTGGATTGTGGTGATTATCGGCAAAACTAAATGTATACGTTGGAAAATTGTTTCTGGGGGCAATGCCTGTGAGGATGCCACTGTCTAGATTATATTCAAAGAAAGCTATTACAACAGTCTGGGAATTTAAATAGATATAGATATAAAATTTGGTGGGTCTACGTTAATTACAATATATTATTCAAGTGACTGACACAAGCTTCACAAACAAGTTGAAAAAGGTGATTGAGTGCAATTAATTACGGTAGTGTTGCGATTATTTAGTTAAGAAATTTAATTGCGGGACGGCACTAGTTAATTTGTTACTTTTTGTTGTCCAATATAACTTTGATTGGGATCAACCCCACTAAGGGGTGGGGTCGAGAGGGGGTCATAGTATATTTCTTGCCGCATGCATTTTTTGTGGCCACAGGTTGCGTTTTCATTTTCATGGTAAGATATTGGGGATTGAAGGATTGTATTACGATTACTGGCATTATTTTAAACACATTCGGGACAGAATGTCGATTATTAAAGTTATCAGGTTCATATTTACTGAATATTTTAAACATTGATGAAACAAGAAGCATTTATCAAATGAAACTAGAAGCACTGGTCAATGGTTTACTGATTTATTATATTATTCTTCTATGCTAAATTTATAGTACTTAGTGTGTGAACTTTATTGAAATTCTCAGAAGTGAGAACAGATTTGCACACATAATATTTCCATGAGCTGCCCTCAGATTCACAGCACTTCATGGACAAATACGACGAAGCACATTCTCCACATTGGCTGTAGAGATGCAAACATACCAAATTGGGCACTGGAGGACTCACACAGACGCTATCGCAAAAAACACATTCCGAAAGACATAACAATTGGAGATCGGAGCACACGCACATACACACTTGCACATACACAGACAC
Source organism: Idiotropiscis lumnitzeri (assembly GCF_059441095.1). Lineage (NCBI taxonomy): Eukaryota > Metazoa > Chordata > Actinopteri > Syngnathiformes > Syngnathidae > Idiotropiscis > Idiotropiscis lumnitzeri. The sequence goes on from NC_142411.1 coordinate 11,898,589, forward strand.
ATACATACACTTGCACATGCACACACGCATACACACCCACATACACACACACACATACACGTATACCTGCATATACATGCACACCGACAAGATTACAGAGGAATGCCAGCGGGAAGAGAGACGGAGAGACTGCCCGCCGGAGAAGGCCAACCTTGGCGTGCCAGTCTTGGGGATCAGACGGGAATCAACTATCCAGACGATGACTAACCTGTGGAGGACCTTCCCTTGGACATGGACCCGTGCCGTGGGAGGGAGCGAGGACGACCGATTCAACCGATTCAACCTACATTACCCTTGACATAAAAAAACTCTGATAAAAACTGAAGCTGGGCTGAAAGATGGTGCGCATTTTTCGACTGTGCTCACCCGAGTGCAGTTTCTCGTGAGATTAAGAAAAAGCCGCCCAGATATCTGTCTTTGTACTATTTCCTGAACTCCAGAAATTGAAGAAACTAAACAACGGAACTCTAATCGGTTGTTGAGTCTTTATTTGACCCTTTTCTTCTTGAGTACAAAAAAACGAACACGCATTGGAGTAAGTTTGGCTTTTAAAGGTTGATTTACTAACTACTTCTCATTTCCACGGTGACTCAACTCCAACACCACCTGAAAAGAAGTGGCAGGTTAAAGTTTAACTGACGTCCCATTTTGAGATATTGCTGGGGAAATGGAGCCATATTTTAAAGTTTGATAAATATCTGGTGCTCCCATTTTTGTCTTTGTATTCGCCAAAACAGCACGGCCCCGAGCCCTGTGGTAGATTTTAATGCAAGGCCCTTGATAAATAAGCAAAATCAATGGTGGCTTTAGAAGGTGGCAAGGGCTCGCCGCTGCCACCCATACCAAATACATTGACCCCCAATTGCCACACCTGGCTTGTGACAATGAATCCATCAACACTAAATTCAAAATGTTATTATAAATATTCCTTATATCATCTCCATCGTGTGTACCAAATGTGTATTTAGAATTTCAAACCACGCTCCCTCCTTTCAAGAAGAAAGAAAGGATGCTCTTTGTGGACTACAGCTCGGCATTCAACACAATCATGCCGGACATCCTCGTCGCCAAACTGGACATTCTCGGCCTCCCTGCCCTCACACGCATCTGGATTAAGGACTTTCTGACCAACAGACCCCAGACCGTGTTGCTCGGCCCCTACACGTCCTCCACCCGTATGCTGAGCACCGGTTCCCTCAAGGATGCGTGCTGAGCCCTCTCCTATACGCCCTCTACACCTACGACTGTAGCCCGGCCCACGGTAACAACACCATCGTCAAGTTTGCTGACGACACGACAGTGGTCGGTCTGATCTCGGAAGGTGACGAGACAGCCTACAGAGAGGAGGTCCAGAGACTGACGGCTTGGTGCGAGGACAACAGACTGCAACTCAACAAACAAAAAACAAGGAGATCGTCATCGACTTCAGGAGGAACAAGACGGTGCCGCCCCCCCTCTGCATCGAAGGCGTGTGTGTGGAGAGGGTCCACACGTTCAAGTTCCTGGGAGTACAGATCTCCGATGACCTTTCTTGGACACACAACACCACAGCAGTGGTAAAGAAGGTCCACCAGCGTCTGCACTTCCTGAGAGTCCTCAGGAAATTCAACCTGGACAGGAAGCTGCTGCTGGCCTTCTACCACTCGTCCATCGAGAGCCTGCTGACGTACTGTGTCTCCACCTGGTACAGCGGCTGCACTGAGGCGGACAGAGTGAGGCTCCAGAGGACAGTCAAAACAGCGCAAAGGATTATTGGCTGCCCTCTCCCCTCACTGTCGGACATCTACACCGCCCGGTGCCTCAGAAGGGCTCTCAACATCGTCAAAGACAATACCCACCCAAACTCACACCTGTTCGACCTGATGCCCTCTGGCAGGCGCTACAGGTGCATCAAATCAAGGACCAATAGACTGAGAAACAGTTTCTTCCCAAGAGCCATCTCCATTCTAAACTCACACACACACACACACGACCACCCGTACCTTGCAGAACAGCAACGTGATGTGTTTTTATATACCCTATTCAGTATTATTTTCCATTGCACTAACTATTCTCTTATTTATCTAATTTATATATTTATCTGAATTATTGTTGTATTGCACTGGAGAGGGGAGCTCTCTAATCTCGTTGCACACTTGAGTACAATGACAATAAAGGGATTTCTGATTCTGATTGTGTCTTATGGCGCCACCAATTAAAGGCCAAGTGTGAAGTAAACTTAACCAACCATATTTTGAGTAATAAATCTATTTTAAGAATACTCACATTAGTTTTTTTTTTTTTTTACTGCAAACGTCCTAGATTCATAGTTAGACCCCTTAGCAAAGCCCTAATAAATAAAATGTTTTTGTTTTTAAATCTCCGGTATTCTTTGGGAATTATGTCATTTCCAGAACGACGAGTCACCAGTCGCTAATGTACTGCATTACTGATTGTCCGGTGAGTTGCTCAACTGCCATTGTTGTTGCGTTATTCTGCGAAATGTCTCGGCGCTGTGAGGCGATGCATTGTTCGCATTTAATTTAGAATTGTCTCTTTTAAGGTATTTGTCTTTGTGCTACTTAAATATTCACCTGCATCATGTTATCCATATAATAAATAACCATATATTGAAAGCAAAGCCCATCTGGACAAATTTGCTGCAAAATGTAAACCTAACCTCTTGAGTGCACAATTCACAATATTGGGGAAACATACAATAAACGGTCAATGCAAAATGAGAAGGTAGTTTTTTTTAAAGGATTTCATGAGTCCATACAGGGATCCTAACCTGAAATGCGCACTTAAAACACTGTTTATAGCGAAATAATAATGGATGTTGCGTGTCACGGTGGCAACGTAAGATGGCTGCCGTCTGGCTTCAGCCTCGAGTGGAGTAGTATTACTCTATTTGACATATGTCCGTGTCGAAGACCGACGAGAAACCAAAAGAAATAAATGTAAAGGATCGATTTAGTGCTTTAGTATCAACACGATACCATCACGCACCTTAATATCGACTCATTCGACACAAATCGATTTGCAAAGCCCAAATGAAATCTGTGCTCACCAGAGGTTTCTTTTGTGGTGTTGTTTGTCAAAAAGTATTTATCTATTTATTTATTTAGTTAGTTAGTTAGTTAGTTAGTTAGTTAGTTAGATAGTTCGTTTTGCATAACAGAATAGTTTTAATTAAAATTTTAAACTTGCGTCTCTTCTCGGGGAGAATTAAAATCTTGCGTTCGGTGTCTTGGGGAAGAATTAGAATTGCGCACTCACTTCCTGGCGTATCATTTCCTGCGAAGAATAAAAATACACTTTTCCCAGTCCTGCTAGACCAGTTACGTCTAGCTCTCGGTGGGACAATGAAACACCATTCATTTAAAGGACGTTACCGTTCAAGTTTTTGTTCATGAATGATAGATACCTTCATGTCCAGACGGCCGGTGCTGGTGAGCTAACAAGCCCCGGTATGTAGCGTTAGCATGCAGGCCAGAAGCTACATTTCTGTGGAAAGCCGTCAAATGAACAGTAGGCCTCGGTTTATTTAACTTAACTCGAGGCTGCGGTATTATTAAATATGTATCCCGTGACAATGTACAGTGATGGTGAAGGTTAGTTTGTCGTAAAATGTTTCGTCACTGTTGTATTGCAGCAGCAGTTAGCCCTGCGTGGATTGTTTATAAGTTTTGACAGTTGCTTGTTTGCAAGCAACGTTCTGCTATGTAACTCAGTTTCAAGCAGTGACTGTCCGCCTTTTAAGTGTTTTACTTTTTTTAATTAAACGTAGCAAAAGAAGGAAGGGAGGAATACCAATCGCAATAGTTGCACTGTTGTGTTCTAATATCAGCGCGTAACACTTCAATTTATTGTCATTGTGTTTCTCTTTTAACAGTAGGTGGCTGACGTGAGCTAGTATGTCGCTGTCGTTACCATCCACCGACATGCTCGAGACACCTCCGGGATATCCATTTGAGGAAATTACTTATGAAGACATTGAAGTAGAGGAGGTAGGCTACGTTTATTTCAATCAAAATCAAATCAAATGAAAATCTGGATGTCAATTTCTTGAATTTCAACGAAAAGAAGACACAAGTAATGGTGTTGGATCCCAGTGGCCCTTCTACTTTAAACCCTCTTGACCTCGGCCCCCGGCATCTTGTCTAAAGCCAACAGTCTCGAACTTGGATTTTAAATTGGACAGTGATTTTAAATTAGTGCGGTTGTTCGATCCAGCTTCTTTAATCTTAGGCAGCTGGCTAAAGTGAAGCCCTTCTTTTTCCATTCCCTGCAGCAGTAATCTATGCCTTCGTTACATCTAGGCTAGATTACTGTAATGCACTTTACTTTGGAGTCAGACAGTCCTCCCTCAAGCGACTCCAACTAGTGCAAAATGATGATGCTCGTATTTTTAACTGCAAATAGGAAGACGTATCACAATCTTGGCCTCTCTTCACTGGCTCCCAGTTAGGGCTGGGCGATATGACCTCAAATCATTATTGCGATAAATTGAGCAATTTTACCTCGATAGCGATAAATGCAGGATAAATTCCCTCCGTGAACCAAAATCAAAATAAATGCAGGAAATGCGTATTAACTGCTTTTTTTATTGACCAACTGGTACACATTACTTTCAATGAAAAATAAAAGTACAAGAAATCATTCCAAATAGCTTGCTTTGCATTACTTGAACAATGTCACAAAGAACAGGAGAAAAAGGGTAGCGCTCGCAAAATCTTTTTCTGCCAATAGATTGCGCCAAGATGCTGTAATGCAATGTGCAAAGGCCTAGATTTGTGTGAAGGTCTCTTGTAAACAATATAAATAATGCCATGTGCAAAGGAGCTAGTCGCCTGTAAACAAAATGCTAAATAAAATGAAAAAATGTCAATGAAATGCCAGTGCCAAATAAACAAGTGTGCATCATCAGGAAAATGTACCGTCTTGAGTGCTCTGATGCGCAGTCGCCACTAGTCGTCTTATGTAATGCACAGTCAGGCTCAAACAGGGATCCATGTTGCGACTCGACCACAAGTCGAATGTGGACGCAAAATTCTTGACATGTCTAAGCTCCCGTCCAGATGTTGTCCATATTGGGAAGTCCGTTTTCCGAAAAATATTTTCGTACCTTTTGCCGGCTTCTTTAAATCCCGTGCGCTCCACTGTAGCGAGAGGAGCTATATCTTTAGCAATGTGCTAGGCAATCGTGTCCACCTCTAAGACGTTCTCTCGTATGGTGTCACCTCCGTTCTGGGCTGTTGTCACTGGTCGAACCTTGCTTCTCACTTTGAACTTTTAGCACAAGCTCCAAATCCACAGCGTGGTTATGTTGTGGGTGGTGAAAAAGAAAAGGTTGGACGCGCTGTTTTGGGTACTTACGACGCACTTTGTTGATCATGTTCTTTTGCTCAAACATCGTCTATGGAACCCAAAACATTTCCAAACGACAGATGTTGAATTTCTTTTCGGGACAAGAATGACAGGAACAACTTCAACTTATGTTACTTCGTCTTCAGCCGTGTCTGCAGCTTCTTGATTTGAATAGCCAGCTACGACCGCATCGTTTGTTTTACTTCTTGTTCAGATTGGTGGAGTCACGTGACTACACGTGCTGTAGCCGTCTTAAAGGGGCATGAACATAGACGCAGGCGGAAAAGACTTTTCTTTTTTTTTTTTTTAAACACCGAATTTACCGACATGGGCAAAATGATGTCGGTCATTGTAATAAATTTCGGTAACAGTAAATTTCGGTTTTTCGCCCAGCCCTAATCCCAGTGCACTTTTGAGTTCGCGTCTTTAAATCTTTAAATGGCCTTGCCCCAGCGTACCTCGCTGAGCTCCTCCAACCCTACACACCTGCCCGCAGCCTCCGGTCTGCTGGAGGTGCCAAGGACTAAGCGCAGCCTCAGGGGGGATTGTGCCTTTTCTGCTTTTTTTCTGCCAGTCCTTCCCCTCCCATTGAATGATTGGCAAGCCCCCTCTCTGTCCACTTTTAAAACTCATTTGAAGACACATTTTTATTCTTTAGCTTTTGAACCAACATGAGACTGTTGCTGTTCTGCTGTTCTTCTGCTATCTATTGTAAATGTGTTATATTTGATTTCTAATTTCCCGCTAATTTATATTACACCGTCTGGAAAGCGCTTTGTTACAGCTGCAGCTATTGTGAAATGCGCTATATAAATTAAGTTGTATTATATTGTATTGTGCTTATGTGATATTATTACTCTTGTCATGAGTTCACACTCATTGTACATATTTTATTTTCAGGTAGTGGGCAGAGGAGCTTTTGGAGTTGTTTGCAAAGCCAAATGGAAAGGCAAAGATGTTGCTATCAAGACAATTGAAAGTGAATCAGAGAGAAAAGCCTTCATTGTTGAGGTATACACCTTAATAGAATGTTGCTGCAACACAGTTTCAAATGAGCAAATAAACAATATAATGCGCCTTAGCCAAAGAATTAGAATTAGAATTAGAAATCCCTTTATTGTCATTGTACTCAAGTGTGCAACGAGATTAGAGGGCTCCCCTCGCCAGTGCAATACAACAATAATACAGACAAATATATAAATTAGATAAATAAATAAGAGAGTGCAAAGGAATTCAGTACTGAATAGGGTAAATAAAAACACATCACAATGCTGTTCTGCAAGGTAAGGGTGTTCTCGTGTGTGTGTGAGAGTTCAGAATGGAGACGGCTCTCGGAAAGAAACTGTTTCTCAGTCTATTGGTCCTCGATTTGATGCATCTGTAGCGCCTGCCAGAGGGCAACAGGTCGAACAGGTGTGAGTTTGGGTGGGTATTGTCTTTGACGATGTTGAGAGCCCTTCTGAGGCACCGGGCGGTGTAGATGTCCGACAGTGGGGGGAGAGGGCAGCCAATAATCCTTTGCGCTGTTTTGACTGTCCTCTGGAGCCTCACTCTGTCCGCCTCAGTGCAGCCGCTGTACCAGGTGGAGACACAGTACGTAAACAGGCTCTCGATGGACGAGTGGTAGAAGGCTAGCAGCAGCTTCCTGTCCAGGTTGAATTTCCTGAGGACTCTCAGGAAGTGCAGAAGGCCGGGCTGTACGTTTTCTTACCCAATTTTGTATGTTCTACACGGGAACGTGGATCGCCTCGTACTGTTCTGAACAAATCTTAATTCAACTACGTCATTTTTTCTAGCTGAACGGCACCCACTTTTTGGTCACAACCCACATTGTTTCAACGGCTACAAAATATATAATGTAATATTTTCAAGCTGTAAGTTTTAAGTTTCACAAATGTTAAGTTGGAAAACATTTGCTTAAATAAAAAATGGAAACTGTTTAACAATCTGCAGTGTTTTTAAACTCTGAACATCAACTCCACAATAATAAATTACCCATCCATATACTTCTATAACACGGGAGAAGATTGAGAATGTAGTGAGAGGGGAGGAGGTACAAAAGTTTTGGGTTAATGAAAAAATCACTCCTCGATATCATCATTTTATGGAGACGTCTATGATAGGTGACGTCTACGAAAGCTATCACAATGTACATAGATCTTGCTAATTAGATTACATGGGTGGCAGTTAACCAGACGGGACGCTGACATTTTTTTTTACGGCCATATTTGTGCTACGATTAGGAGACAATCTCCCGATCGCAATTTTTTGGATTAATGACTACAGTATGTGTAATAAATGGAATCCACATGCCTTGTGAATTGAGGGAATAGTAGAATTAATTTTGCTTGTACTGAGGTGAAGACATTGGTGGTAGGCCTGCAAAGTCGGGTCTCTCTTAGGTCGTTGTATTCTATTAGTTCCCCACTAGATAGCAGTAAATTCCACACACCCTTTCAACTATTGGATATAATGGAGTTATTACCAACATTGATTACTGGCTACGACAGCTCATGCTCTTGCCAACTTTTGTCAAAGCATAATTCTCAAGTGTCACCAAGTGGAAGGAAATTATATTCTGTCACCCAGTCGCAGTCATGTCTTTTTCAAAAACCTGCCATAGAGAGAGAGGTTACTGACGAGAAAAGACAAATTAATGAAAACAGGAGTTGTAATGTTTTTGTCTAGAAGTGGACAGAGAAGTGCTCAACAAATCAGATAAGAAAAGAGGACGTGGTCGTCATCCTTTATGTTCTGAAGGACTGTTAAAGTTCTGACCTGTTAACAAAGATTGATACGATTGGATTCGTTGTACTTTAATTTTTTTTTAATATATGATTCTTGAAACATTTTTTTTGTGTACTACCTGAAGTGGTGTAGACACACCCAGACATCTCTACTCTCCAGCGGCCCCTCGCAAAAGTTGAGTTGCGTTTAATACCCCTGATTTAGAGCGATTGTGAAGGAGGATTGGTCGAAAATCCTTCTTTCTCGAGTTTCGCATCTTGTGAAAAAGGAGAATGTTAGGTGCTATTTTGTTTGGAAAAAAGGGTTGGATAAAGTATTTACATCAGCAATTCTAATTGTGACACACATAATTTCATGTAAAAGAAGAATTTCTTCATGTGGGATTTAGTTTCCCACTGAATAAAAATCCGCCCGAATTAAAGGTTGGAACTCTAAAAAAAAAAAAAAAAAAAAACAATTCTTCCAATATTATGTCGTGAAAAAATTAGCTGACTAGAAGCTAAAGAACACATCTTTATTAGTGGTACCAATAATTATGGAGGGCATGTAAGTCGCTCCAAGTATAATTATTTCTGGGAAATTTATATTACAAGAACAGTAGAACTTGGACTCAGTCCCAAAATTCACATTTCCAAATTGTAGGTGTGTTCAGAAATGTACTCCAAGCACGCATTGCTTCCCTCTGACAATTCAGAAACAGCGCGTTGTTCAAATCTGATGTTCTGTGATTCAAAGTGTCCCCAATAAAGTAGTTTTATGTGTATAATCTGACATATTTCTGAATAAAAGGTGTCCATGTGTTTGCTAGAAATAACCATTACCCCAATCTCGATTACCAAAATCTTCCAAAGCCATGAAACATTGACATGATGTCTTCAGTCGGCACACAGGCCTTTTTGTAAAGGCGGTTACATATTGGCCCTCATGACAGTCTCTGGAGGTAGCTAAAAAAGTATAGTGACAATATTTAATACCGCTACCGCGTTACTACTATTTTCCTTCGTGTTTGTAATTGCGATTATTAGTTTTTTAATTTGAACATTCTTGTGTCCCTTTGTCTGCAGCTCCGGCAGCTTTCTCGTGTGAATCACCCCAATATTGTGAAATTGTATGGCTCCTGCAGTAATCCAGTAAGTTAACAATTGTTTTTATACTGCTTATCATTGCGTAGTTATAGTGGTGATTGCTCACATTATTAATAGTGATAAAAGAAATGCACTGAAAATTCATCCGGCCTCCCGCACCCATGCGGCCCTGGCCAGGCTCTGCCCAAAAAGGCAAAGTGGCCTTTCCCATGGGCTCACCACCCGTGGGAGAGGCCAAAGGGGTCAGGTTACCTGTGAGCCTGGACCTTGGCAGTCCGATCCCTGCTACTAGCTCTAGGGATATAGAACGTGTCCTCTCTGGCAGGGAAGGAGCCAGAGCTGGTGTGCAAGTTCCGACGAGATATAGTTGGGCTCAGGTACCAGTTCTCTCGAGAGTGGTAGGGCATTCCTCCAGTCTGGTGGGAGACACCAAGCGGATGTGGACATACTTATTGCCCTCTGGCTTGGCACCTGGACATTGGAGTTCACCCAAGTGGACGAGAGGGTAGCCTTCGCCTGCTTTCAGGTCGGGGAGGATGGGTCCTGACTGTTGTTTGTGCCGATGCACCAAACAGTAGTTCAGAGTTCCCACCCTTTTGGAGTCCTTGGAAGGTGTGCTGGTGAGCGTTTCCCCTGGGGACTCCATCATTTTACTAGGCAATTTCACTGCTCAAGTCGGCAATGACAGTGACACCTAGAAGGGCTTAATTGAGAGGAACGGGCCCCCCGATCTGAATCCGAGGGGTGTTCTGTTGCTGGACTTCTGCGCTCATGAACTGTCCATCACGAACACCATGTTCAAACATAAGGTTGCCTATATGTGCACTTGGTACAAGGATACCATTAGCTTTGTAGTGATGTCATCTATTTTGCGGCTGCATGTTTTAGATCCTCGGGTAAAGAGAGCGGGTGAGCTGTCAACTGATCACCACCTGGTGGTGTGTTGGCGCTGAAGATAGGGGAAGATGCCAGTCCGACCTGTCAGACCCAAACGTATTGTGAGGCTTTGCTGGGAATGTCTGCTAGAATACCCTGTCAGTTTCTACTTCCACCTCCAGCCGACTATTCCCACTTCTGGGGTAGGCAGAGGACATTGAGTCGGCGTGCACCATGTTTTGTGTCTCAATTGTTGAGGCAGATGATCGTCGCTGTGGCGGTAAGGTGGTCCATGCCTGGCATGGTGGCAATCTCTGAACCCGCTGGTGGACAGAATCAGAATCAGAAATACCTTTATTGTCATTGTACTCAAGTGTGCAACGAGATTTGAGAGCTCCCCTCTCCAGTGCAGTACAACAATAATTCAGATAGATATATAAATTAGATAAATAAGAGAATACTTAGTGCAATGGAAAATAATACTGGATAGGATATACAGTGAACCCTTGCTACTTCGCGGTTCACCTTTCGCGGCTTCAGTGCTTCGCGGGTCTAAAAAATATTCGGGGGCATTGTAGTTTCGCCGAGCGGCACGACGGGGCGCTGGAGCGGTTAGACGGCCGGCGTGCGCCGAAGAAGAGCGTGGGCGAAGAGGAGAGTGGACGAAGAAGAGCACGTTCCCCCGGGCACGATTTGGGGCGACGTTTCGCGCGGTTCGGACCGTACCAGAGCTCCGGCCAGCGTGCGTGGCAGTTAAGCCGAAGAGGAACAACTTACGCCCGGGCACTAGCGGGGCGACATTTCGCTCCGTTCGGGACCGTGCGAGAGCTCCGGAGGAGACCGGCCGGCGTGCGTGGCAGTTAAGCCGAAGAGGAACACCTTCCGCCCGGGCATGAGCGGAGCGCAAGGCTGTCAGTTATGAATGAATAAATGAAGAATGCCACCTTTCATGTCACAGGGCACACCGGACGGCGTACCAGCAGGTAAAAGTCGAAGTAATTAAATAAATACAAAAAGAAGTAATTGAATAAATACAAAAATAATGGCTGGGGAATAAAAAAATAAAACGTTTTAATAATATTTTTTTTTTTGTTATAACATGAATTTCACTCTCTCTCTCTCTCTACCCGTGTGTATATATATATATATATATATATATATATATATATATATATATTATATATATATATATATATATATATATTATATATATATTTTTTTAAGCATTCTTGAAGGTGCGCCGCTACTTTGCGGATTTTCAGTTTTCGCGGGTGGTCTCGGTCCCCATTAACCGCGATAACCGAGGGTTCACTGTATTCGTCCCAGTCGTGGAACAATGGACCTATACCCTTGACAGGGTCGTCTAGGTTGCATGGGAGTTCACCCAACCAGTCTTCATGTGTTTTGTCTTGGAGCAGGTGTAAGCCCGTACCCCTCATGGAGTTCTGTGGGGGGTGCTTTGGTCGTATGGGGTACCAAGCCCCCTGACACGGGCTGTTCGGTACCCGTACCACCGATGTCAAAGTTTGGTTCACATTGATGGCACTAAGTCGGATTCATTTCCAGTGACGTTGGAACCTTTTATGGTCAGAATTCCTAGGCGCTGCTGAGGCATTGAGTGGGTCCAGTGTGGCGGAACCTCCATATTGCATCTCTGCTTTTTGCTAATAATGCACTACTTTTGGTGTCACCAAACCATTTCAAAACAATACATTTTGGACCTGTAATTGCAATATATTGTAACCATGATATTTTTGATAAATTGTCGTACTGTGAGAAGCTGACAACTGCCATGCCTACTTGTGATCAATGTATTGTTTGAAATTAATAAATAATACCATAATAGCAATTGCAATGTTATGATGTTCTCCTTCAGGTCTGCCTTGTTATGGAATATGCTGAAGGAGGGTCGCTGTACAATGGTGAGTTTACACTAACTACTGTCAAGTGAGTAATATCCAAGACGGTCTGTGTAGTCTCTACAATGTAGAGCATAGTGTAGCGTGCTGCTTTATGAAACAAACCAAAAGTTTCTGCTTAAAAAAAAAAGACGTCCTACGATGTGACTATTGCGCTTGCGCACATCATAATCACGATGTTCAAACGGCATATCGTGCGGGCCTATTATACATGTGTATTTATTTGCATATATACCTTAATGGTTGTGGATTTCTGTTAAATCTTGGTAAAATTATTTATATTCAAGACTGTCTTATGTGTCTGATTGTGGGGAATTGACTATATAAGTTAACAGCCCATGAGCCAAGAAGAAGAAAACGTAAAATTAATGTAAAATGTAGTTTCAGTTAGTTTCCGTTTTTTAAAAGCTTTTTTATTTTTATTTCATTTTGTACATTAATTTTTTTTTTCAGTTTTAATTTTAGTGATGTCAGTTTTCGTTAACTAAAATAACTTTGGTACAGGCCCAACTTGCAACCCCGTCCATTGGGCATCTATGTGCGGCGATTGAGACTTTTACCTACACTGAGATGCAATAAAGCTAGATTCTAATGCAATGTGAAATGCAATGTGCACTTTCTGTTACTTCAAGGATCAGCAAGCTATTAACTTGTTACAAATGCACAAGCGCTTCCATGATAAGTAGCAGACCAGCTCGCAGACACTGATGCCAGCATCAAAGGCAATTCATGTTTTCTCTTGCTCATTTCACATCCGATTTTCATTCAGCTTACTTTTGTCAACGCCAAAGCATTTGCTATCAATACAGAAGACTTCCTGGATTTTTCTGTTGTTGTGACGTTCACGAACATAGAAAGCGGAAACACTTTGCCCATACAAGCTTTAACGTCGTGTTTATGGTTCCCTGACTGCATTGTGTGTTGCAACAATGCATTTCATTAATGAAGTTATATTGACTTTATGTATTACCAGTTGTTGAAAGTGTCTTATTTTACACAGTTATGATTTTTTTTTTAAATGTGACTTAAGATTGGGTATAAAATGGTGACATCAGGGACAATTCATCATCCAAATTACTTTTCTCATCTGAGCATTGTTTGTAAATATATTAATTAAAAAAAAAAATCATGATATGCTTACAGAAAGCCCACCTCGTGTAAATTCACTATACAATCAAAATGAATGTAGGTTATGGTAAAAGTACATTAAAATACGTATTGTGACATATCTTATGTATAAATACAATACAACTTTATTTATGTTGCATATTTCACAACTAACATTGGCCATTTGGCAAATTTGGGGCGGCTGTTTATTCAATAGAACCTTACTTATTTTTATTCTTTACCTAATCATCTTGTGGGCCGGATAAAACCCAATTGTGGGCCTGATCCAACCCACAGAGCATATGTTTGACCCCCTGCCTGAAGATTTACTACAGAAGTGTTTGTGTGTATGTGTGTGTTTAGCTGCATCAACGTGTGTGTTGTTCTGTACCAATTTGTCCATGCACGACCCCAGTGTGGATAGGAGGTTCAGAAAAGGGATTTGGGTTGTTTAAACATTTAACCACTCACCCCCACATATGACTATGGATGTATATGCATCTCTGCATTACGCAATGATGTTATTTTTTTTTTCCCCAATATTTTTTTATTGATTTCGATTTTAACCCAAAACAAACTACACTTCACAAAGTGGAATACAAACACAAGACAGAAGAAGTTTAAATAAAAAATATTACACAATAATAATAAAAATGATAATAACAACAGGTTCCAAAATAAATAAAATTAGTAGAAAGAAAATAAAGTCACACTTCACAGCTTCAGTTATGAATCAACGTTGTTTAAGGTAATCCATAAACGGTGTCCATATCTATGTCTACAAACTCTTGTGTTTTATCACATAGGTTAACTTTTCCAGTTTAAGACACATTGCCATTTCTTTAAGATAGGACTGTATGGAGCACGTCTCGATCTCCAGCCAAGACAATGCAACCATCCTCCTGGCCTGCAGGAGTCCAAAGTTAATCAGAGTCTTGTATTTGGTGTGAGCAGAAAAATCCTCCGGCTATATACCTAAAACACTAAGTCTTGCTGTACAGCAGGGGTCTCAAACTCGCGGCCCGCGGGATGATAGTTTGCGGCCCCCGCCTTATTATGAAAGTTTAATGTTCGTGCGGCCCGCGAATTTGATATGACTGGCACTTTACAGTATAAAGTGCCAGTCTGTAGTTATAAAGCTTTAATTACAGTGTAATTAAAGCTTTATAACTACAGAAGTAGGCCTACTCATCCCAGAACTATGGTTTATGCTTAGGATCTCTGCTATTTGACAAGATTTTGATTTGATTGACAGGAGACCCATGCGCGAACAGGATGTGCAGTCTGACGGAGCTTTGCATCAGCACTAGCACAGACGGGACTAATTATAAAATGTAGGATTACCTGGTCACAGTGGATAAAATAGAACCGCGGATTATTGTTGGGCACATCTTCAGCTTTAAAACGAGGGTAGGATTGTAATTTTTTTTCGATGTTTTAGTAGGGGTTTGATTGATGAATGTTCCACTCATGTTCAGGACAATTCATGTTCAGAAGAAGATTAAAGAACTGTTAATACAGACATTTGACTCATTATTATTATTATTATTATTTATTACTGATTAATTTTCTTATTAATTCCTTATTTATTTTTAAATCTTATTTTGTGTTAAAAAATAAAAATAAAGACATTTGAGAAGATTAGATTTTTTTGATTTTTTTCTTGCGGAAAACCTGATGCGGCCCAGCCTCACCCAGAGTCTGCCTCTAGTGGCCCCCAGGTAAATTTAGTTTGAGACCCCTGCTGTACAGGGTACCCGAATTCTCGTAATTTTGCTTAAAATACAAACAACAGTTTTCCAAAAAGACGACAACTTTGGACATTCCCATACACAGTGGATTAAAGTACCCTTTGCTGTCAAACATTTTACACATGTATCTGGAATATCAGGGGACCATTTATTGAGTTTCTCAGGGGTTATGTAGGTCCTCATGAGCCATTTATGTTGTAGCAGTTTCATACACGTATTTATTTCAGGCAGCCCCACCAGTCGTAGATTCTTCCTCTGGCAACGCTTCTCCAAATTTTCCATCTTGGTTTCCAAATAAGCAATGCGTTTTGTAGCGTTAGCCAGCTCCGATTTCATGCTCTGTAGGCCATCCTCTGCATCTCAGATGCGGCCCTCAGCCCCCGCTAGCCTTTTAACATTTAGCAGTGATGTCCTGTTGAAGGTCCGTAAAACTCTTTTGCACCGCGCCAAAAGTCATTCACTTCCGCCATCCGTCTGTCTACCTTGTCGAGTTTCACCCCAAAGCTATGAATGATGTCCATTTTCGTATTCATCAAGGTGATGGTCGCCCGAAGTTACTGCACCTCGCTGAGCACTGTGGCTAAATCAGGCAGTGGTGGGTCTACCTTAATGTTAGCATCTGCGGCTACTGTCGCAGTTGTGGGTGTTGTTCTGAGCCTCTGAGAGCCACGGGGTTTGGCGCTGCCCTCACAATCTTTCATTATCATTTGTTTAGACGTCGTGCAAAAGTATATCAAATTATAAATAACCTGAACTTTAGACGAATTTCTAGTAGAATCGGGGAAGCAACCACATTAAGCTGCCATCTTGGTCCGTTTTTTGTGGACTCAGTGTTATGAACTATGCCAGCCTGGATCACCTTTTGAGGCTACCCATTGTATGACTTTTTGTTTTCAATCCACAAAAAGATAGTATCCGTTAACGACGCACGTTGTCACAGAAATAGGACATGTTGAATAAATATGAGAAAAGTGTGAATATATCAAAAGTTGAGGGTCACTCTCATTCAATTGAATGAAACGGCACAGCATCGGCTGCTCGTCATTATATTTTATTTTTTTTACCACAAGCTCCGCTATTTATCCACTGGTAACTGTGTTATTCAAATATGGTCATATAATTTATATTTTGACTGATTCATTTATAGCAGACAATTTCGTTTTAGGTTAATTTGTTACCTGACATGTTTTGGCGAGACTTTCGCCTTCTTCAGTGTCACATGATGGTATCTTGTGACTAGTCTTTATCAGCTGATGTTCCATGAGGGCGTGACTTACCTGTCAAAAAATGAGATTTGACATTATTTGTTTTTTCTTCCTCACCTGTGTTGCGTTATTTTTGTTTTTGACCTGCTCTGCGTCTTTTGTTATTGCCCATTGTGGATACCGACAATCTTTTAGTGCGTGTTCTATATGTTTTTCCTCCTGTGTTCTGTCCTCCGGGTCTGATTATTGTGGTGCGTTCGTGTAATGTTCTTGTCATGACCCGTGTCGGGCATGTCGGTGTTTTTTGTTATTGTTTTTGTCACCTCCCTGCCATGTGCACGTTGTTTATGTTTGTCAGCTGAGTAGGGGCGTTTCCCCTCAGCACTCCGTCTCCACCAGCCACGCACCTGTTCCCTGTCAACCATCACGCACCTGATTCCCATCTGCTCCCCCTAATTACCGGACTATTTATCCACCCCTGGCCGACAGCTCAGCGTCGGAACATTTGTCCTGCTACGCCCTGTTACGGACTTTCACGACCACCCTCCTTCTCGCTCATGCCCTCGCTCCTGCTCCATGCTCCATGCTCATGCCCCCTGCTCATGCCCCCGGTCCCTGGTGTGTTGTCACGATCCTCGTCACTTGTCTTCTTTCGTTCTATTTAGTCACGTTTAGTTTGTCCACGCCACGTTGTTTGTCCTTGTTTGTTTCATTTAATAAATTCCCTTTAAGTTTATCCGTTTCCCTGCTTCCTCGCTTTCTGGGTCGACCTCCTCTTCGCCGAACGGCGAACCCTGACAGTTCTGACAACTGATAACTTATGGATAGTGGGCTGTTCTGATGTCCAAAGAAGGTATTGGTCGGTATGTGTGGGCTTTCTGTGTACTTTTATTTGGATGTCTCCGTTGTCTGTGTGATGTATGTTCAAGTCCAGAAAGGCTATGGATTGGTCCGTTTCCTCTTCGTGTGTAAATTTGATGCTGCCTGTGGTGTCTATGGAGTTGAGGTGGTCGGTAAGGTGTTGCATGTGTCCTGTTTTGATTTTTTTCCAGAATGTCATCCACAGTTTCCATAGTGGTGGCTTATATTTTTCCGGGGCTGTCAAAAGTGCCTTTTGTTCTAGGTCCTCCATGAAACGAAACTAAATTGTCTGCTGTAAATGAATCAGTCATAATATATATAATAATAATAAGACAAAACGAACTTAATACAAATAAATGGTCATATAATGTTCTACAACACATTAATCACTGCCAGCCCAGGTGAAATAAATGTACTTTTTGGCTTCTATACCCGTCAATGGCAGTGAATGAGTTGATGTATACCGTATATACTTGGCAGCACATAACTCCATAGCCGTGTCTCACAACTCTTGCTACACTAACAGGGAAGTCTTTCTCACGTGTGCGTTCCAGCAAAACCACTTGGATTGAGCTTTACATGCAGCACAAGGCAAAGTCAAGTGACTGATATCGTCCTAATTTTTAAGTTGAATATTCATTTCTCTTTGACTATACAATTACGATATACCGCCTGGCACTAATGGATAACCAATATTGTAAACATTGGTACAAAATTGGCAGCTGTATTTCCATGGGGCTGATAAATAATTCATCCATTACACAGAATCTATTGTCACTTTTTACTACTACAAAAATAGCAGGAAGTGATAAACCTTATCTTTAAGTGCAAAATAAATTAATACCTTTCAAAAATCTCTCAATTAAGTGAACCAATACCTTGATTAAAATGCACTCCCGTCTTTATACTTGACCTTTATACTTTATACCATACAGAAAGGAGCCATGCTCATTCTCAAGGTTGGATGTCTCGAACATACAATCTGTTTATATGCAGTCAAAGCTGTTCGTGATCCTGTTCAATTAATACATTATGTGACATATTTTAAGCCTTAAACCGGTTATTACGAATCCATTTACAATATTTCACAAGAAAATTCCCACGGAAATTTGGAATAGCATTGTTGACTCTTGCAAGGTAGAAAGCTGCATGTGTTGAACAGTTTATGTTGGAAAGTTTTAAATCCACCAAGTGATGAGGAAATTGCAGGTTAAAAAACATTTTAAAATTGATTTCTTTACTTTAAAATAAATGTAATAGGGGTAAATTCATCAGTTTAAAGTGGGAACCGTTTGAATTTAGTGCTGGGTTTTGAAACCTCTTAGCCAATGTGGCTGAACAGAATAAAAATCTCGCCACACTTGAGTATGTCAGCATGGCTCGTAGCAGAGACATTGTGAGAAAGTAAAACAAAATGCATTAAAACTTCAGGGAAGATTGTTTGGGGGAGAGTTGTAGGACAAGCTTGATGGCTACCTGCACAATGCAGTGGTAGAAATGGGCCAAGTTTTCATCAGTAAAGAAGCAGTTGCTTGGTTGTCATATTGCCAAGGTTGACAACTTACCTGTTGTAAGGATACAGGCATGTCTGCGCCCGCCCTCTTGTTGCCACCTCTTCTAATTGTCTCACTCTCCTACTTACTCCCCTGAACGATTTCTGGCTCTGTCACTGAAACTGGCCTAGTAGTTGTTTAGAACCTTCAATTTTATTTGTGCATTGACAATAAACAAATTTAGTAATCCGTCCGGTACTGAACCCAGCCGTCTGTTTTCATTGCATCGCGTCAGTACAAATGTACAGAATACATTTTTTGTCTTGATATGATTTATGATCAATTTAGTACAAAAAATCCATGAAGCATGAATGTATTCCCCAGTTAGACAACATGAATTAAAGAAGGTTCATTTCGAAGCAATCATGGTGGAGATGAGCATTACACTGAAGCGTTAAATTATCCTACTATTTCCACTAAACAGGTTACTAACCCAGCAACCACCGACCCACACCAACAATTACTTGCGCTTCACTCATCGTTCTTGACTTGTTTTATTCCACTTTACAGTGCAGTGAGGACACCAATTTGACTCTTGTCAGCAGAGGGCGCCATGGATTAGCCAGAATGTCTCTTGCTGCCTTCAGATGAGACTGTGTGCTCCAATATGGTCCAGCTGCTGCCACAAATGGGTGTTCCCGTTTTTTTAACGGGAACACCCCGTTCTGACAACGGGAATGCCCCCTCACACCATGGGCCACGTCCTTTGTCGCCTGCCTCTCTGGCGTTTTTATGCAACAAGTCAAATACCTCAAACACAAACAGTTGATAGAAGAGTCTTCTGCATTCTGACACGCTTTTCTGATTTATTAATATTTCCAAAATACTTTTTTTTTCTAATATCTTTGATTGGCTTAACGTTATTGTCATTTTAGTTCTATGTGCTTCTATATAAGTCTTTCGTTTCGTTTTCTTTATTTTTTTGGGGCTGTCAAAATTAAAGCGTAACTCAAGATTAATTTTTTAAAAAAATTAACGATTAAATATTTTAACTCAGTTAACTCAGTTTTATTTTTTTTTCAAACATTAATTTGCATAACTTGGAAAGCCAAATTCCAAATTAGCTGTACACCTTTAGCCCATGATCTCAGAACAAAACACCTTGCTTAAGTTACCACTGGGCCTTGCAAACCAACACTGCAGGAGTGTGGTGCTTTCAAATAAATGTATTCTATAAGTTTTGGCAATTGTTTCTTAAAAAAAAAATAAATCCTGTTACGATGACTGTTTAGATCGCATTGAAGGATCAAACACTTCATATTTGGTGATTTTGCATTAATAATATATTATTCAAATGAATACCTATTAAAAGCCTCACAAAAAATAATAGAAAAATGCGATTAATTGCAATTAATTTAGGATTTTTTTGCGATTAATTAGCCACAAAATGTAATCGCTTGATAGCACTAATTTTTTCATCAAAACTCACCTCTCAGAGTTGTGCATTTGCATCTTCATCATTATATAATGCCTCCCCATTCTATTCAAATTTATATTACACCATATGAGAAGCGCTTTGTCACAGCTCCAGTTGTTGTGAAATGTTATATAAATAAAGTTGTATTGTATTTTTTTTTACCCCACCTCTGAGTTACAATTGGACTGTAACAGCCAATCAGAAACAGCCTGTCTGACTCCTGATTGGTCAACAATTGTTGCAGGCGTGAATCAGCGTTTTGTATCCGTAGAGGAAAGAGAAGCCATAAGCGTAAAACCTATTTTGTGCGTACACTTGGAGGGTCTTCTACACGCAAAACATTTTTGTACGGATAAAACATGTTCTCGTATGCGGTATTTGACATTATACTTATGTAGTTGTGGCATAATTCTAACACCATAAAATAGGTCGATCATATCACCATGGCCCACTGTCGTATTGGGAACACCCCGGTTCTAACTTTTTATTATATCAATAACCCACTGTTAGTTTAAATAATATGCACATTAACATTTTTTTAAAATGTAATTGAATGTGACACGATCACTAATTACATTACATAGGACGCACCTTCCCTACAGGAGGCTGCCGTGTTTCGCAAGGCAGACAAACTTGGCAAACGTAGCACCTCAACATTCATAAAACCAGCATGTCTAACAAATATATTGGACTTACCTGGTCACTTGAGGGAATACAAGTATTCATTCATGATGGCATTTGGCTTGCACCTCTGCTGAAGAAATATTTGGTAGGCTTGCGTAGTGTCGTCTCTCTGAGACTACGTAGTGCGCATGCTTTAAAACACTATCTTTAAAAACAGGCTTGCAGGCTGCTACGTATGTGGTTCTTAGGGCTGACATAAGCTGGCCACAAGTCAGTGACCCCTCCATTAATATTCTCAAAGT
Organism: Idiotropiscis lumnitzeri; assembly: GCF_059441095.1. Lineage (NCBI taxonomy): Eukaryota > Metazoa > Chordata > Actinopteri > Syngnathiformes > Syngnathidae > Idiotropiscis > Idiotropiscis lumnitzeri. The sequence goes on from NC_142411.1 coordinate 11,919,386, forward strand.
ACATCACAGTTATTTAATATTTTAAGTTTTCTAAATGCTCATGTTCACAGGCGCAGCATAGAGTAGGAAAACGTAAGTGTTGTTCATTTATCAACTGCTTTTGTGGTGTATCCTTAAGCTGTTTTTCTTGAATCAATTAAGGATCCACAAGATGTCTGTAAAAGTGTTTAGTCAGATCTGTGCATGTGTATTAATCCTCTGGAGGTTTTTATACTGTCATTGTTGGGGTTGTGACTCCACTTTCTTGTTTGCAGTGCTGCATGGTGCTGAACCGCTCCCCTCTTACTCTGCTTCCCATGCCATGAGCTGGTGTTTACAGTGTTCCCAGGGTGTGGCCTACCTCCATGGCATGAAACCAAAGGCTCTGATCCACAGGGACCTCAAGCCACCCAAGTATGCACCTTGTCACCTCTCATTGTATTTTCTGCTGTTTCATTGTACCTTATACCAGTGGTTCTCAACTAATCTTACTGTGGAACCCACATTTTTACATGGCCATTAAGTCATGAAGCACATAACAAAGTAGTAAAATAAACAAAACTCAAAAGCGTGCTGTCTTTTTAAGCATGAACATAGTCTACCGCCGCAATCTGCGAGGGATAGGGACCAGGCCGGCCTGCAAAATCGAAAATCTGCATAGAATTGACAGACATTGAAATGTAATAAATATTATACAAGTAGTTTTTTATATACACCAAATATTTTAGCATTCAATATATGTTTTCCATTAAAAGATTTGGGGAAGAAACTAACCAAATATTTAAAACAAATAATGATAATAATAATTAATTGCTGTGAATATGCAAATCTTAATAATGTATACAGGGGTGTTGACTGTACATTTGCAAGCATTTCACAGAATGTTAATTAAAAACTAAACCATGTACAAAACTGAAAAAAATATATCAAGCCACGTAACAGACATTATCTCTGCATTGAGTACAAAATAGTGTATAAATTAAAAACACACACACACACACACACAAAATCCCACGCTTTATTATATATTGTAGGAGGAACGGACTAAGACGCAATCGCCAAAATTCTGAGGCAGCAGCAGCAGGTGCCAAAAAAGAAAATTTGAGAAATGCTCATCAAACACCTGCTTGGAACTCCTCACAGGTGAACCAGCTAATTAGGAGCTGGCAAGTGTGGATGGAAAAAAACACAGACACAAGCACGGCTTGACAAAATAATGACATAAAATAATATGAAAAATATGATATAAATGTTTTTAAAAGTTTAAGGACAATGTTCCTCAACGTACAATTTCAAGGAATTTAGTGAGTTCATCATCTACGGTCTATAATATAATCAAAAGATACAGAGAATCTGGAGAAATTGCTGCTCGTATGCGGCAAGGCCGAAGACAAACACTGAATGCCCGTAACCTTTGATCCCTTTCAATCAATGTGTAAAGGCTATCACCACATGGGCTCAGGAACACTTCAGAAAACTAATGTCAGTAAATACAGTTGGGCACTACATCCATAAGTGCAACTTAAAACGAAATAAAAGCCATTTGAAACAACTCTCAAAAACGGCGCTGGCGTCTCTGGGTTCGAGCTCATCTAAGATGGACTGACGCAAAGTGGAAAAGTGTTCTTTGATCTGCGGAGTCCACATTGGCAAATTGTTTTCGGAAATTGTGCAACTCGTGTCCTCTGGACCAAAGAGGAAAAGAACCATCCGGACTGTTATGTCCACAGAGTTCAAAATCCAGCATGACCCCTCCCAGCTTTGTTTGGAATTTGTCGCAACCCTAAAATTCTAAGTTGAAGATTATTTGCTAAAAACAATAGTTTTAAAGATCTTATCTTTGTAATGCATTTACTTAAATTAATTTACTTATCGGGTGAACATGATTTTCGAATAATTGTGTTCCGTTTTTATGTTTAACACAACCTAACTTCTTTGGAATTGAGTTGGATTCTGATTTGGAAAAAATAGTTATCCATCATATTATGTAGTGTATTTTCCTGCCTATAAGGCACACCTGCATGCAAGCCATGGCAACAAAAACAAAAAACAAAAAAACAACGATATACAAGCCGCACCAGGCTATAAGCCTCAGTTTTAAAAACAAAAATTGTTGTTTTCTGCATGTACAGAAGAACTTTTTACTGTGAATGCACATAAAGGTACACTAACAAATTATTACAACAGTGCCTTTTAACACGGCAACAACTTTGCTAATTAAAACAGAACAGACCCAAGAGAAAAAAAAATTGAGATTGAGAAAAATCCACAGAAAAGCTGCACAATTGTATTAGCCGCATGATTCAAAATCTAGGAAAAAAGTAGCGCCTTATAGTCCGGAAAATGCGATACGTCTAATTCTCACCAAGGAATACCAAAACTACAGTCAGTGTGGCTCGTGACAAAAATGAATTTGACACCCCTGAAGTAAACCTTTACAGTCACAAATGTTATGGCCACACCTTTAGTTAAAATTACAGCGTTTATGAATGTGAGGAATGCTGGTAAAAGCTGAATTGTTGAATCAAATTGAATGTATCATCGTCTTAGTTTTTTTTTTAATTCTTTTATTTTATTTTTTTTTATTTGCACATGCCTTAAAGAAAAAAGCTAAGCTAATTATAGCTATTTATTTTATTTTTTTTTATTTGCACATGCCTTAAAGAAAAAAGCTAAGCTAATTATAGCTATACATTCCATCTGGAAAGTATCCACAGTGCTTTACTTTCTCACATTTTGTATCATTCTCATTCCAAAATAGAATTAAGGATTTTTTTTTTTTTAAATCTAAAAATTCTACACTCAACAACGAAAAAAGAATGTGAAAAAAGTGATTTTGAAAATGTTGCTAATTTAGAAAAAAACAATAAGAAATCACTTGTACATTCACATTTACGCACACCGCACATGCCAGGAAGTTCAAAATTGAGCTAAGGTGCATCATGCTTTCACTTAAGAGGTTCTTAAAGCTTAATAGGAGTCCACCGTAAATTCAGTTGATAGGACATGATTTGCAAAGGCAGATACCCCTCTATGTAAGGCCCCTCAGATGACATTGCATGTCAGAGCACGATCCATGCATGAAGTCAAACGAATTGTCAGTAGACCTCTGAGACAGGATTATTTCGAGACACTCATCTGGGTAATAGTACAGAAAAAATTATTTTGCTTTGAACATTCCAATGAGCACAGTGGCCTCCATTATCATAAATGGGAGGAGTTAGGAATGACTAGGACTCTTCCTAAATTTGCTTGCCCATCTAAACTGAGCAATCAGTGGAGAAGGACCATAGTCAGGGAGGTGACCCAGTACCCAATCTCTGCTGTGCTCCACCAATCAGGCCTGTATGATAATGTGGCCAGACGGAAGCCCCTCCTTGTAAATGGCACACAGTAGCCTTTCTGGAGTTTGACGAAAGGCACTTGAAAGTCTCAGACTATGCGAAAAAAAATTCTACGCTCAATGCGGCAACGTTTGAACTCTTTGGATTGAATGCCTGTGTGTCCTGTTTGGAGAAAACCAGGCACCATTCATTACCTGACCAATACCATTCCTACAGTGAATGACGGGGTTGGCTGCGTCACGCTGAAGGGATGTTTTTCAGTGGTAGGAACTAGGAGACTTGCCAGGATTGTGGGTAGATTACTGCTACAATGTACCGAGACATCCTGGATGAAAGACCTGCTCCAGAGTGCTTACGATCTCAGATTGGGGCAAAGGTTTACCTTCCAACAGGACGATAACCCTCAGCACTGTGTGAAGAAATCCAAAGAAAGTTGTGACAAGCTTGTGACATCATAGTGAAAATGACTTGAGGCTGTAATTGGTCCCCAAGGTGCATCAACGAGATGGCCCATTTTTTAGTAACAAGCTCAGTTTAAATATTTTTTGATCAGGAAACTGAAATTGGTCATCATTTTCACCCATTTATTTTAGTGAAATTAGTAAATAAGTGATGACTTGAAAAACGGCTACGTTTAATGAGAAATATGGCCACGCATTGTTTTTACCGTCCAAAAACGGTGATCAATTGGTACCAAAATTCATATGGACTCGCCTATGACCACTTCAACATATCAAAAAGATTAACCTCTCTGTGGCTGATTTATATGCGAGTGAGAAACTGTGGAAGTGAGCAGAAGTACATAGATAATGGCTGGGTCGAGCGCACACTGCTTCTTTGAACATAATGGCATGGAGGAAAAAAACAACACTTAAGAAGCCCACCAAAATAAACCTGACAGACCATCTTGGTAACAGACCCTTGCCTGACCTCCAACGATATAACAATTAGGTCTCTGCATGAAGTCCCACATTGCCTGCTGAAGTAAGTTAAAAGCCCCCGCCAATGCTGTTTCTTTGTCAAGGGTAGTACAGGAATCAAATGTATCACCTGCTAGAAGGAGCACTTCAATCAACCACCTGGACCAGAAGACTCAGACATCACCGGCAACACCACCCGAAACCCAGGCTACAGAATTACCCTGTTACACCAGCTGAAGGAAAGGTTGCCCTGACCAAACTCATGAATGACAAAGCCCCTGGTGTTTGTTCCATCATAGTGAGATGCTGTAGGTAATGGGGACAACATCATACACTGGTTCACACAAATATAATGGGTCGCTGAGACACTGATAACCCTTCTGGGAGCAAAAAGACAACCAGCTAATCTACCATATCCATAGAGACATCACACTCCTCTCCATCCCTGGAAAACTCTTTCTACTACTCACCCAAGGGCTACCAGGAACACAATGCAGACACTGGCAGGCTTTATGCCCAAACGATCCACCTCAGACCACATCTCTGCGCTCTGGCTCATCATAGAAATGGAATTCCTATTCTTCATGTCCACTGATCCTGATGAGCCTTTGACACCATAGACCATGGGTAGCTCTGGAACATCCTAGGAAGCCTTGGCATCCAAAATTAATTAACCACACTTTACCAGCTGTATTTCAGCACTGAAAGCTGTTAGCATTCTAACAGCTGAGATTTGGAGTGGGCTTCTATAAATGGTGGCGTTATACTGAGCTGCCTCAGTTCTGCTGTATTATTGACTCCCTGATGACCAGATTCAGTGTGCGGGTCCCTGGGGTGCCACTCTATGGCCGTGTCCAAATTAACAGGCTGCGACCTCCGAAGGCCAGTTCGCAGGCTGGGTTCTCGAAGCCTAAGAAGGCTCCTCCTCATGTAGCCTTATATGGACCGCATAACCCGTGGTGAATTTGGACAGGCTCGATAGCTACGTACAAATAATTAGGCTGCGTCCTTCGATGTCTAATATGGCGGACAGAAGACGTCATTTCCGGTGCGACAAGGACGCTTACGCCGGTGTCCAAATTCACGCGGCCTCCGAGTACTGGCCTTATAATCTGTCCTCGTTTCCGTGGAAACTCCATGGAAACGGGCCCTGAGTGAAGGCTACGAGCATGCAACCTTCGCAGCCTTAAAAGCCTCGCTCTTCTTCGACGCCGTTCTACACTCGCAAGATGCAAACTACCGAAGCCACGTCTTCCGCCTCACCCGAGTGCACTTTCAGATGTAAGTATAAGTTCTTTATATGCAATATTAAAACATCACTCATGAGAAATATTGGGCAGCAATGTTTGGATATTTAGCTCCAGCTTAAGATAATTTTGTTAGTTGCGAAATCGGCCAAATATAACTAAGGTAACTCTAAGAACTATTGCATAGGAGGTACGGCTGAAACATTTGAATTGTCTTATTTCTGCATGTTAGCATTATTTTATTTAATCTTTTCCTTATGTTTTAGGGAGCAAGGAGATGACAGCCTCTTTACGGGGGCCAAGTTCTCCGCAGCCACAGCATGGAGGTAAAAATACAATTACTATCGGGAAAAATATTTGACGGGTTATTGTCTTATTTATTTTCATCCATTTAAACTCAAAATATCAAAAAGAAAACGCCTAAGAATGGCGAGACCCACTATAGCAACTTTAGGTTCCATTCATCAGCCATTTGTGTTTGAATTAGATTTGCGCTAACACGCAGCTGTTTATTTATCCTAGCACAGAATGTGCCCTGTATAAATTCCATGTACCCCCGACAATGTGCTCCCCAATTACTGATATTAATGAATAATATATGAATCACCCTCCACATTAACATGATAAAACGCACTGAAACGGTCATGAACTAATGTACTGAAGTGCATATATCTGCATGTTACCCATAACACCAGGATTTCTGACTAATGTTTGCATCTTTTTTACCCATTTTTTCATCCTTTATTTTTGCATGCATTTTTATTTATTTAATACAGGACCATCGTTGAAAAGCTTGAGCTGCAGGGCAAAGTGACGCCCCTGCAGGCAAAAAAAAGGGGATAATTTAAAAATGAAGTATAAAGTATGGAAGTCCACATTTCTTTTTCTTGTGTGTGAAAATGAAGATATAATTGTTTTATCTTTTTGCTTCTTTCCATAAAGGATTGCAAAAACCCAGGCACTGGCGAAGGGGTGGCAGGGAGAGATACTGCCGATACTTGGCCCTGGTTCGAACTTATGGATGGAGTGCTCGGACAGAGTCCATCACCCCCCCTGTCCTAATTGCCTCCATCCCTGAGGAAAGACCAGGGCCAAGTCAGGCCAGCCCGGAAGAACTCCCAGGGCCAAGTCGGGCCAGGGTGACGCAAGAGGAGGAGGAGGAGGAAGAAGAAGTCGTAGTCGTAGAAGAGGAAAATCAGCGAGGCCAACAGCCGGAGCAACGACTGAGAGGGAGAAAGCGAAGGAGAGAGGATGAAATGATCAAACTATACAGACTTGACTTAGCAATGCGGAGACAGGAATTAGAGAGACAGAGGTTGGCAGAGGAGGGAAGGGCAACTGAGAGGAGGGAGACTTTTGAAAGGTTTTTTACTTTGATGGAAAAGCTGATGGATCAAAATAAAAAATGAGTGAAATATGCTTGGTGTTCAAGACAGAAATTTAGATAACATTCATTAAAAAGTAAACAAAAACCGGGGTACTTTCAAAACAGATGAACTAGTTCGTATCCCAGTCACATCTTGAGATCAGCTTCTTCAGACAAAAGTGAAAAAGCCCAGGTTTGTGAAAGACCAAAACATTTACAATAATATGAAGACTCCATGTCCATTTTGCTTACAAACTTAATTTATTGAAAAACTGGTGGACAAACAAGGCATAAATTAAGTACATTATAATTCACAGAAAATAAAAAAGCATTTCCCAGTTCATAACTGTTGCAGGATAAACCTGAGTGTGTCAGTGCTGTTTTGCCAATTTTTGCCTGAGCAGGGACTCATTTGGAGCATGGATGGAACCTTTCTTCCAGGACCCATGACATGGATGGGGCACGAGCAAGAGTCCTGATCTTCCTCTCGTGACTTGAAGTGGGGCATCATACCGGTTGCAGTGTCCACTACATCATCCATTACGTGGGGGTTTGCAGGGATGGTTGGGGCAATAGATGGCTGCCATGTCACTCCAAAAGATGGGATAGATTTATTAACCATTCATTACATCTTCTGATATTTTGCCATGTTTGTGTGGCTGTGCTGTTTGATGATTCAGTTAAAGATTATTTTGTGGCATATTTGATGGGATGATTGCTCAAATACCATTGTGCAGTTAAAAGTATTTAAATACCTAAATATACTCGTGGTCCTCTGGTACCTCCTCTAGGGCAGACACCTGAGCAGACAGGTGGTCCCTCCACTGCACTCCAGCGACTGTGTCAGCCACCTCTTCCACAGCAGCCTCCTCTTCCCCTTCGTCCTCCGAGGCCATGAGGTCTCCCACCCCAAGGCAGATGTTGTGGAGGACGGCACAGGCAGCGATGACCTAAAAGAAATAAAAAGGAAATGCTGTATATTGGCTATATTTGATAGTTATTGCACTGAACAGGACATAATTTGATCCTGAATAAAGAGCAACATATTGAAAGTATAAGTATCAATTATACTTTTTTTTAATTTACTTACATGTGGTGCAAAGGTGTGGTGCACCTCCAGGGCGTGGAAAAAGATGGCCCGGAATCTCACCTTCATCATTCCAAAGGCACGCTCAATAATTGAGCGTGCCTTGGAATGATGAACGTTGAAGCGCCGGGCCCCCACGCCCTGCACCGGCCGCTTGTAAGGAGTGATGAGGGGGAGTGGTCGCTGGAGGCACGGATACCCTCCATCTGCCAAGATATGAAGTGCCCTGGAGGAGGATACAGCCCTCTTTGGCAAAGAGGGCTGTGCCTGAGGACCCTGGAGTCGTGGACTGATCCAGGCCAACCCACGTATATGTCCAGAAAGCGACCCTGATGGTCACACACAGCTTGCATGATTATGCTGCTGAAAAGCTTGCGGTTCTTGTAGTCATGACCATCAGGGCCACTTGGAGGCTTGATTCGGACATGACAACCATCTATTGCTCCAGCAGCTCTTGCAAATGCATGGTGCTTCCCCAGCCCTGCAAATCCCTGGGTCACTGCCTGAAGGTCTCCTGCAGTGTTGGGGAAGTGGATGACTCTGTGGCAAAGAGCCACCACTTCCCCAGTGACCCGGTGGATGATGTAGTGGGCAGTGGACCGCGGCATCCCAAATGCTCGTGCCACCACCCGATATGATGCCCCATTCGCCAGCCAGAAGAGAAAGACAAGGACCTCTATCTCGACACCCCATCCATGTCGTCGGTCTTGGTCCAGGAGGTTCAGCAACACTCTGAATGAGTCCCTGCTCAGGCGAAAGTCTGTTTGGAGATCCTCTCCATTGAAAAAACGATCCAACACTGGCACACCCAGGTTTATCCTGCAGTATGGACTTCTTGGCTGTTAATGTTTTGAATAAAAAAAAAAAAAACATGAACATTAATTATTGTACTTGTTTCGTTTGCTTGCATCATTCCTACAGTATCGCCAACATAATTTTAATAACTCTGGCCCTTAACTCTCTAGTGGTATTCTGGTGTTTTTCCATGTGTACAAACTAATCACGGGGACAATAAAGCCGTCACAAGTATCTAAATTCATAAAAACTCTTTCAGAATGTATATAATTATATCATTTCCATTCGATATTTGTTCTATTATGAAGTTAACACATGTACTACTGAAGTTGTACTACTGATGTTTTTAGTTCATCTGTAACAATCACGTTATAACCCTATTGACCTGTCAATGTTGGTAATAGTGTGAAAATGCTGATAGACGGATTTAGAACTTACTTCATTCCTTCGATAAAGGACAACTCTGCGATGGGAAAGCGTGATCCTCCTCTCCTCAAGAACAAAATGGAAATAAACTAAAAAGTGAAATAAAATGAAGAAAAGTTCGGGTTTCATCGTTTAAAATTAAATAATACAAATGTTTTGCTAAGCCGATGCCTTCGGTCTGGCGCTCGTCGCTGATTATCCATTGATTATCCAAGCCGTTTATAAATCCACCGCAAATACTTATCACCTGCGTCGAACAGAGGAGCAAAGTATATGGGGGCGTAACGTAAATGTTGCGCCAAGCGGCCTTGGCTCCATGGAAACGAAGACCAATTCCAAGGCTGGATTCGAAGGTAGCACGTGACAGCCGTGAATTAGGACACCACGCGCGGTCGTGTCGCGCCGAAAGTGACGTCATGCGACCGAAAAAGCAGCCTTCGGAGATCGCAGCCTGTTAATTTGGACACGGCCACTGACTATACCCTCACTGACCATGAATATCCTAATGACACCACTCTGTTCAGTGAGACCGCCCACTAACTCCAGGATGCTGTCAGTGTTCGATGTCAAAACAAAAAACAGGCTCTGGCTCAAGACCGAGCTCATGTATGTAGGCGATGGCCTAGATCCAACTCCTTTCCTGTTCGCCCACTACCCTGTCCATTTTGTCCTTTCTTTCAAATACCGGTGATCCATTGTCCAACACTGGCGACTTCAACCCAGACATTGACAGACACTGGGACCGGGGCTGCAACATAATGCAGTGCCTTTGGGGATTGCTGTGGCGCCATTCAAATCAGTCGGTATCCATAATTCTTAAAGTTTTTGAAAATTTCCTACTCAAAACAAAGACCCAAAGAAAAATGTATGAAGCGACCTGAACCACTTAATGTGCTTAAAAGGCCACTCGCTCCATGTTTCGCTCGAGTCATGAAAGGGGTAGATACCAAACTCCCCATTGGAAATAAATCATTGTACTTTCATAGTTTTTACCGTCCAAAAACGGTGATCAATTGGTACCAAAATTCATATGGACTTCCCTATGACCACTTCAATATATAGGTGAATCACAATGTTTGTATTTCATATTAGTCTATTGCAGTGATTCTCAAATAGTAGGTGTGATACTGAGGGGGGCGCGTGGGATCCTGGCGAGCATGCTTTTTTTCCACCGAAGTATGGCTGACCCATGCATCATTTTGGGACCGAAAAACGTGATCTCAGACAATGCGAGTTTGAGCTCGTCAAAGCTGTTTATGCCCCTACTTCACGCAGTAGGTCACGCAGTACTGATTAAAAGAAAAAGGCGTCGCTCGTAGTCCCGGAAGTGATTTCTTTTGCTACGTGATGGCAAATAAATGACTCCACTAACAAGTCGAGTTCTAAACGAGGAGGCGAGCAAGGAGACACTAAGCGTGCTAATCGCTAAAATGAATTGCTTCGATGTACGCTCGACTTTTAACAGAGGTCTCACTTGAACCGCGTTTGGGCAGAGAGCCAGCAGCTATGAACAGAAATGTTGTATTGCAACCTTTACGTATCTAAAAATAAAATAAGAGTAACACGGAAATTGCTGACGTCATCACGACAAAGAGGTTCGATGTCCAACGTATAGTAACCATAAAAAAAATTTGAAAACGGATCGTAAACATAATAAAACTGTTGCTTTATGTTATTTATATAGAAGTTTTGTTTAAAATCCCCCTGGCTCTTCTTTTTGTCTTTTCTATATTATGTACGTATTAATAACTGTTTGGTTTGTTAATGTTAATAAAGTTAAAAAAAAGTATAGTAAATAATTATCATCTTATCAATATTTGCACAACAGAATACTGAGTTACGAGATCCTCACAATAATAATTCTCAAAATTATATTTCTTAGCAATTTAGCTTTGTTGAGGGATATTTTATTGACAATCTAACATCAATATACAAAGAAAGAAAGAAAAAACGGTGGTGTGGGCTCGAAAATTGTTTTCTTCTTGGTAGGGGGGCCGTGACAGGAAATAATTGAGAAGCACTGGTCTGTTGATAATTAGAAGTATGTTAAACTATTAAAAATGAGAAAAACTATTACAGTGACTAAAGATCAAATTATATAAGACAGCTGTAAAGAGGAAATTTACCATTCAAAATAGGGCTGCACGATACCAGTAAAACATGCCTTTCGGGTGTTCAAAATAGCAATAACGATATTATTGCGATGTTTATCTCGTCCCAAAAGAAATAAAAAAAATTATCTAATGAAAGAAATTTTTTTCAAGTGGCAAAATAAGCAAGCCCATTGTATTCCTAGCTTATACATAGTGCAGTCCTAATTCAAAACATCAAGTATTAAAACAAATTTTCAAAGAATGTACACTTTTTTGTGTATGTTGTAATGTGCAATGTTGTTAACATCTGTGCTCCTCCAGCAGTGCCCTGTGAATGCTTATTTGTGCAAGACGCTGTACCCCAATGCAGTAACGTTGATAGATTTAAATTAATCTCCATTTGTTTTTCATACTGTTGACCAACTGTTTTGAGGCTACTTAAATTTGTTAGCAAACTTATCTTTGCCATAGGACATTTGTTTTACTTGCTTGTTGTTGAGGATCATAGCTTGCTAACTAACATCGGCGCTAGCACGTCGTTAGTTTACACAATATAATCTTATTGTAAGGGTTGCATTAATGTTTCTGGTCATTTATTTCAACCAAGTTAAGCCACACTTCATACATAATACATTCATTCATGCTCGAGTGTGTGCACTTCTTTGCTGTTTCAGCTGATTTGGCGGTCAAAGTTCTGTTTTTGCACTCAAAATATACTCCAAATGTACTCCATCGCATGTAATTGCTGCACAATTCTAGCCTCTGCCTACAGCACAAAGATGATTAATATTTAGGATTTGGCAGTTTATCTAACAAAAGCAGATTTTAATGCATTACAAAGCTTGAACATTATTGTCATTTTGTAAGTGTTTGTGTTCATGGTTTGTCTTTTCTAGTTTGCTTCTTGTGGCTGGTGGCACTGTGCTCAAGATATGTGATTTTGGAACAGCCTGTGATATTCAGACTCATATGACGAACAACAAAGGAAGTGCAGCGTGGATGGCGCCAGAAGTATTTGAAGGCAAGTATTTGGCTTTTTCCAAATTTTGGAAACTCTAATTAAGCATTGTTTCATTCCATCATGCTTGTCAAATGGTCATTTTGTTTTCACGCAAAGACATAAAGTAACTAATTACAAGCGTTTGCAGTGGTATACAGTATCTGCTTCCTGCTCTTACTGCTTTTGCTGCTTGCTCTCGCCCTAGCTTGCAATTTTCTGCTGATAATGACTCCTGCACACTTTTATATCTGTGGGTCTGTAATTTTTTGCAAATAGTCATGGACTTGTTTCAACATTTCTTTTGTTCCCTCTTTTCGATAATGTGAGTGTGGCCTGCTAATTTAGCAAACGACTGCTATTAGTAACAAGATGCCTCGGTTTTCCACTGAAGACTATCACAAACTTTAGATGGCAGTAATGAAAACCAAAATATACCGCCTTGAAGTGCAGAATCGGAATCAGAAATCCCTTTGTCATTGTACTCAAGTGTGCAACGAGATTAGAGAGCTCCCCTCTCCAGTGCAATACAACAATAATTCAATTAAATATATGAATTAGATAAATAAGAGAATAAATAGTGAGATGGAAAATAATATGAAATAGGATATATACATCACGTCGCTGTTCTGCAAGGTAGGGGTGTTCGTGTGTGTGTGTGTGTGTGTGAGAGTTTAGAATGGAGATGGCTCTTGGAAAGAAACTATTTCTCAGTCTATTAGTCCTTGACTTGATGCACCTGTAGCGCTTGCCAGAGGGCATCAGGTCGAACAGGTGTGAGTTTGGGTGGGTATTGTCTTTGACGATATTGAGAGCCCTGCTGAGGCACCGGGCGGTGTAGATGTCCGACAGTGAGGGGAGAGGGCAGCCAATAATCCTTTGCGCTGTTTTGACCGTCCTCTGGAGCCTCACTCTGTCCGCCTCAGTGCAGCCGCTGTACCAGGTGGAGATACAGTACGTCAGCAGGCTCTCGATGGACGAGTGGTAGAAGGCCAGCAGCAGCTTCTTGTCCAGGTTGAATTTCCTGAGGACTCTCAGGAAGTGCAGACACCGGTGGCCTTCTTTACCACTGCTGTGGTGTTGTGTGTCCAAGAAAGGTCATCAGAGATCTGTACTCCCAGTAACTTGAACGTGTGGACCCTCTCCACACACACGCCTTCGATGCAGAGGGGGGGCGACACCGTCTTGTTCCTCCTGAAGTCGATGACAATCTCCTTTGTTTTTGCCATGTTGAGTTGCAGTCAGTTGTCCTCGCACCAAGCCGTCAGTCTCTGGACCTCCTCTCTATAGGCTGTCTCGTCACCTTCCGAGATCAGACCGACCACTGTCGTATCGTCAGCAAACTTGACGATGGTGTTGTTACCGTGGGCCGGGCTGCAGTCGTAGGTGTAGAGAGTGTATAGATGTGGAGGTAAGTCAACAGTAGGTGAATGACACCACTTTAATGTAGTGTCAAACCAGTGGATAGTTCCAGGCAAACAGTTAGTTCTACATAGAAGACAGTTGCAGGCTGTAGCAACGGCAAATCTGCCAGTACCCCTCCGTGGAATTTGCTGGGATCAAATTCGAAAGAGATGGGACAGACAACAGACAAAACTAAGCATCAACTTGAAGCGGGGGTCTCCATCCTGTTCCTCGAGGGCCGGTGTCCTGCCCGTTTTCCATCTCTCCCTGCTGCACACATCAACACATCAGAAGTCAGGATGTCAAATACAAAATTATGTTCAACCTAGATTTAATTGAATACACTTAAAAAAAAAAAACAAGATAGTCAATGCTCAAACTGATAAAACTGTATTGCTTTGAGCAATTGACGGACGCCCTTTTTGCTGACGTTTTTTTGGGGGAGGTGAGGGTCGTACTGATGAGTTGGGGGACATTTGACAGACCGGCTTGAAAAATGGCAGACTGACGAATGACGGACGGGTACGAAGGCCGCTGACGGGTGACGAATGATGGACCAGCAAATTTCCAGCTCTGACAAATCAGTTTACACTCAATGGAAATGTTTGGTTCTTCTTGGTTTGAGTGGTTATGGAGACTGGAGAGGGAAGGAGGAATGAAGTTACAATGTTTTTTATTAATTTATTGCAAGACAAGTACATTTATTTAAAAAAAAAAAAAGAAAAACTCCAGTGTGAATTCAAATATTTTTGTTTGGGTGTTTCTAAACAAAAAATGTACTGATAAGAATACCGTAAATGCACCGAATCGAAAAGCAGTATCGTTAAGAGTAGTAGTTTGAATAAAATTGCATCGATTCGATACCCATCCCTATGCTCAACTGATAAGGTAAGTATAGGTCGAACTGAGCCGTACAACAAAATGTGGTTGAGCTAAGGTTTACTTGCACTGACCACTGTTTTGCGCTTGTATTTTAATTCTGTGCCATTTCCTGTTATTAATAAAACACCAATGTTGCTTTTAACCTTTTGCTATATTTCTGTACTTCTAGGTAGCAATTACAGCGAGAAATGTGACGTATTTAGCTGGGGGATAATTCTCTGGGAGGTGGTCACACGTAGGAAGCCCTTTGATGAAATTGGAGGACCAGCTTTCCGTATTATGTGGGCAGTGCACAACGGTGAGTCAAAAGGCAACAACATAAATACGGATATCTTTGGGGCATTCCCCGTGAAGTCTATTCTAATGTAGAATTTGACTATTTTTTTCGCCATCAATTTGCTTACTTTTAAACTTGATTTTGAGTATTGTGGGATAATACCAATGTTTTTCTTGAATTGTGTGTGTTCTATTTCAGGGACAAGACCACCTTTGATAAAAAATTTACCCAAACCTATTGAGAATTTGATGACGCGCTGCTGGTCCAAAGACCCGTCTGAGCGGCCTTCCATGGAGGAGATTGTGAAAATCATGACTCATCTCATGCAGGTAATCTGTTAGGAAGTTTCCATACATTTTCTACTGGTTATTTTGTCGGGGCCTCTAGTAGCAGTCTCTGTTGTAATAATAATAAAATAATAGTTCAATTATTTTAACATATACATTTGACCCTTGATACTGTTCGAAATAAGCATCACAATTTGCGAGTCCACATTCATGTTTTTCACCTCATAGAGACACATTGAAAAGCAAAATTGCGAGCGGACGTAACACGCTTAAGTCACATCAGGACACATAAGTCGGAGGCAGAAGCAGAGCTAGTCTGTTGATTACGCAGGAAGATGGCAAAAGTATGGGAAAAATTTCAGGCTGAAATGAAGGCGAGCACCAATGCGTGTAATCATCGTAACATGGACCTTGCTCTCCGCCGGACGCCCATTGCGAGGTTGCATAGGACCTGAAACAAGGCAGTAGCACAAATCAGTGAGAAACATGTTTGTGTGCGTAGGGTGTGCATATAGCTAGATCTCTTAATTATGATGACCGTTGAATTTGTGGCCTATTTACCCAAGTGACAATACAGGATATGCCTGTGACCATAATGACATCATACAGTGTAAGAATATTTGTCTCGTTCCACGTCAACTGCTCTGAGCTCATAAGTGCACAGCCATCAACCTACTTTTGTCACTTGGAAAAATGCTCATTATACAGGGGAAGTTGCACCAAGGCTGTTAATACCTTTTTTTATATAAATTAATGCCTTGGAAAGGCTAAGTTTAAACCAGTGCTTCTCAATTATTTTCTGTCACGCATATATATATACGCATATATATATATATATATATATGTGTGTATATGTCATAATTTAGATAACTATTATTGAGAGGATCTCGAAACTCAGTTCTCTGTGGTGCAAATATTGACGATATGGCAAATATTTACTATATATGTTTGACATCAAATCTCTTCGTCGTAGTGACGTCATCCGTTACTGCGTTCCGGTCTGAGAGCGTCTGCTAAATTGCTAACATAGCCGTCGTCTTATTTTATGTTTCTATACATAATGGTTGTAATACAACATTTCTGTTAATAGCTGCTGGCTCTCCGCCCAAACGCGGTTTGAGTCAGACTTCTGTTAAAAGTCGAGCATACATCGAAGCACTTATTACTCTGTAATTCATTTTAGCGATAAGCACGCTTAGCGCCACCCCGTTCGCCGACTCATTCAGAACGGTTCTTGTTAGCGGGGTCGTTGTTTATTTGTCATCGCGCAGCTCGTTGCTGCTGCTCTGCACGGACTTAGTTATGGTACAAATAAAGCTCATACTGCTGTGGCGCAAGATAGCTTGGCGGCTAGTATTCCAGTAGTGGCGAAAGAAATTACTTCCGGGACAAGGCAACGCTTTCTTTGTTTTTTTTTTTAAATCAGTACTGCGAGACCTACTGCGTGAACTACAGGCACAAAGCGCAACTTGAACGATCTCGAATTTGCGTTGTCTGAGATTGCAATTTTGGTTCCAAAACCATACATCGTTCAGCCGTACTACGGCGGGAAAAAAAGCCTATTTCCCAGGGTAACAGTGCCCCCCACATCATCGCGCCTCCGCCCTCCCCCACTCCCGACTATTTGAAAAACAACTGGTTTAAACTGATGTCTACTCCATTTGTGCTTGAAATTTCCCCATGGAAAATGTTTCTAGACAGGAAAATAGTTTGCTGCTCTGTTGTGTTAATGTAAGAAACTGACAATTTTGTTTACATTAAGAAGGAACCCAGTTGGCCGTTTGTGAAGTAAATTTTTTTGGGTTTTTTTTTTTAAATAATTGCACTTTCACCCAGCAAAAATCAATTTTATCAAAATATTTACTTTTGTAATAGAATTTTCAGTTAGATACAATTGAATACTATATTGTTCTACTGTATGTGTTTTAATCTGTGTTCCAATTTACTGCAAATTTATATTACATCATATATTAAGTGCTTTGTTACAGCTCCAGCTACGGTGAAATTTGCTAAATTAAATTGTTTCTTGCTAAAGTGCAGTTAAGTCCTTTACTACATGCATCATCCATCATCCAAACTGCTCAACACCAAACTAATATATTTTATAACAGCTAACCCACACGGAACGTGAGAGCCGCACAAAAGGTGGCGCTCTGCAAACTGTTTCTCATTCATTTATATGATATTATTTAATTAAGACACTCACAACAGAATTGTAATAAACAATAATATATAATAATAATTGTACGAGACAAAATACCTTAATTTGGCACTCGATAAATCATTTTATGACCTCATTGTCAAGAGCGCCTCAAAGCACACTTTCAAAATGACGGCTCTTGTATTTCAAAAGGCTTCTTTATCCAAAGCAGGTGGTATATATATATGTATATATGTATATGTATATATATGTGTATATATGTATATGTATATATATGTGTATATATGTATATGTATATATATGTATATATGTATATGTATATATATGTGTATATGTATATGTATGTGTATATATGTATATCTGTGTATATATGTATATATATGTGTATATATGTATATATATGTGTATATATGTATATGTATATATATGTGTATATATGTATATGTATATATATGTATATATGTATATGTATATATATGTGTATATGTATATGTATGTGTATATATGTATATCTGTGTATATATGTATATATCTGTGTATATATGTATATATATGTGTATATATGTATATGTATATATATGTATATATATGTGTATATATGTATATCTGTGTATATATGTATATCTGTGTATATATGTATATATATGTGTATATATGTATATGTATATATATGTATATGTATATATATATATATATATATATATACACACACACATATACACGTACGTACGTACATACATATATATATATATATATATCTATATATATCTACATATATATCTACATGTGTGTATATATATATATCTACATGTGTGTATATATATATATATCTACATGTGTGTGTGTATATATATATCTCTACATGTGTGTGTGTATATATATATCTCTACATGTGTGTGTGTATATATATGTATAGCTACATGTGTGTGTGTATATATATATATAGCTACATGTGTGTGTGTATATATATATATAGCTACATGTGTGTGTATATATATATATAGCTACATGTGTGTGTATATATTAGGGCTGGGCGATAAACCGAAAATTTACCGTTACCGAAATGTATTAGAATGACCGACATCATTTCGCCCATGTCGGTAAATTCGGTGCCTAAAAAAAAAAAAGAAAAAGAAAAGTCTTTTCTGTCTGCAGCGATGTTCATGCCTCTTTAAGACGGCTCCAGCGCATGTAGTCACGTGACTCATGCGCTGCAGAAGAATGTAAACAGAAGACGCGTTCGTAGCTGGTGATTCAAATCCTGAAGCGGCTGACACGGCTGCAGACGAAGTAACGTTAGTTGAAATTGTTCCTGTCGCGCTTGTCCCGAAAATAAATTTGACATCTGTCGTTTGGAAATGTTTTGGGTTCCATAAA
This sequence comes from Idiotropiscis lumnitzeri, assembly GCF_059441095.1. Taxonomy (NCBI): domain Eukaryota; kingdom Metazoa; phylum Chordata; class Actinopteri; order Syngnathiformes; family Syngnathidae; genus Idiotropiscis; species Idiotropiscis lumnitzeri. The sequence goes on from NC_142411.1 coordinate 11,938,028, forward strand.
GACGATTTTTGAGCAAAAGAACATGAACTACAAAGTGCGTCGTAAGCACCTGAAACAGCGCGTTCAACCTTTTCTTTTTCACCACCCACAACACAACCATGCTGTTGACTTGGAGCTTGTGCTAAAAGTTCAAAGTGAGAAGCAAGGTTGGACAAGTGAAAACAGTCCACTAATGGAGGCGACACCATACGAGAGAACGTCTCAGTGGTGGACGCGATAGCCTAGCACATAGCTAAAGATAGAGCTCCTCTAGTTACAGTGGAGCGCACAGGATTTAAACGCCTCTGAACGTAGCCGACAAGAGGTACGAAAATATTTGCCGCAAACAGCACTTCCCGATATGGACAACATCGGGACGGGAGCTTAGACATGTCAAGCATTTTGCATCCACATCCGACTTGTGGTCGAGTCGCAACATGGATCCCTGTTTGAGCCTGAATGTGCATTACATAGACAACAAGTGGCGAGCGACTCCGCACCGGAGTACTCAAGACGGCACATTTTCCTGATGAAGCACACTCATTTATTTGGCATTGGCATTCCATTGACATTTTTTTCATTTTGTTTACAGGCGACTAGCGCCTTTGTACATGGCATTATTTATATTGTTTACAAGATACCTTTACGCAAATCTAGGCCTTTGCAAATGGCATTACAGCATCTCGGCACAATATATTTACATAAAAAGATTTTGTGAGAGGTACCCTTTTTCTCCTGTTCTATGTGACATTGTTCAAGTCATGCAAAGCATGCTATTTTGAATGTTTATTCAAATTATTTTTGTACTTCTGTTTTTCATTGAAAGTAATGTGTACCAGTTGGTCAATAAAAAAAAAAGCAGTTAATATGCATTTCCTGCATTTATTTAGATTTTGGTCCTCAGGGGGAATGTATCGTGCATTTATCGTTATCGAGGTAAAATTGCCCAATTTATCGCGATATTGATTTTAGGTCATATCGCCCAGCCCTAATATATATATATATATATATATATCTACTTGTGTGGGTGTGTGTGTGTGTGTGTATATATATATATATATATATATATACACATCTACGTGTGTATATATATATATATATACATCTACGTGTGTGTATATATATATATATACATCTACGTGTGTGTATATATATATCCATCTACGTGTGTATATATATACATCTACGTGTGTATATATATATATCTAGCTGTGTATATATATATATATATCTAGGTGTGTATATATATATATATATATATAGTAGGGCTGGGCGATATGACCTAAAATCAATATCGCGATAAATTAGGCAGTTTTACCTCGATAACGATAAATGCGCGATAAATTCCCCCTGAGGACCAAAATCAAAATAAATGCAGGAAATGCATATTAACTGCTTTTTTTATTGACCAACTGGTACGCATTACTTTCAATGAAAAATAGAAGTACAAAAATCATTTGAATAAACATTCAAACTAGCTTGCTTTGCGTGACTTGAACAATGTCACAAAGAACAGGAGAAAAAGGGTACCTCTCACAAAATCTTTTTATGTAAATATATTGTGCCGAGATGCTGTAATTCCATTTGCAAAGGCCTAGATTTGTGTAAAGGTATCGTGTAAACAATCTAAATAATGCCATGTGCAAAGGCGCTAGTCGCCTGTAAACAAAATGCTAAATAGAATGGGAAAAAAAATGTCAATGGAATGCCAATGCCAAATAAACGCATGTGCTTCATCAGGAAAATGTGCCGTCTCGATTACCCTGGTGCGCAATCGCCACTTGCTGTCTATGTAATGCACATTCAGGCGCAAACAGGGATCCATATTGCGACAAGACCACAAGTCGGATGTGGATGCAAAATGCTTGACATGTCTCCGCTCCCGTCCCGATGTTGTCCATATCGGAAGTGCTGTTTGCGGCAAATATTTTCGTACCTCTTGTCGGCTACTTTCATGAGGCGTTTGAATCCTGTCCGCTCCATTGTAACAAGAGGAGCTCTATCTTTAGCTATGTGCTCGGCTATCGCGTCCACCTCTGAGACGTTCTCTCGTATGGTGTCGCCTCCGTTATGGGCTGTTGTCACTTGTCCAAACTTGCTCCTCACTTTGAACTTTTAGCACAAGCTCCAAGTCAACAGCATGGTTGTGTTGTGGGTGGTGAAAAAGAAAAGGTTGGACGCGCTGTTTCTGGTGCTTACGACGCACTTTGTAGTTAATGTTTTTTTGCTTAAACATCGTCTTTATGGAACCCAAAACATTTCCAAACGACAGATGTCCACTTTATTTTCGGGACAAGCGCGACAGGAACAATTTCAACTAACGTTACTTCGTCCGCAGCCGTGTCAGCCGCTTCAGGATTTGAATCGCCAGCTACGAACACGTCTTGTTTACATTCTTGTTCAGAAGGGAGGAGTCACGTGACTACACGCGCTGGAGCCGTCTTAAAGGGGCATGAGCATCGCCGCAGACAGAAAAGACTTCTTTTTCTTTTTTTTTTTTAGACACCGAATTTACCGACATGGGCAAAATGATGTCGGTCATTCTAATACATTTCGGTAACGGTAAATTTTCGGTTTATCGCCCAGCCCTAATATCTAGGTGTGTATATATATATATCTAGGTGTGTATATATATATATCTACGTCTGTATATATATAGCTACGTGTATATATATATATATATCTACGTATATATATATATATATATATATCTACGTGTGTATATATATATATATATATATATCTACGTGTATATATATATATATATCTACGTGTGTATATATATATATTTATGTCTACGTGTGTATATATATATATATATATATATATATCTACGTGTGTATATATATATATATATATCTGTGTGTATATATATATATATATCTACGTGTGTATATATATATATATATCTATGTGTGTATATATATATATATCTACGTGTGTATATATATATATATATATATATATATCTACGTGTGTATATATATATATATATATATATATATCTTCGTGTGTATATATATATATATATATATATATATCTACGTGTGTATATATATATCTACGTGTGTATATATATATAGATATATATATATCTATATATATATCTACGTGTGTATATATATATATACATATATATATCTACGTGTGTGTATATATATATATATATCTACGTGTGTGTATATATATATATATCTACGTGTGTGTATATATATATATCTACGTGTGTATATATATATATCTACGTGTGTGTATATATATATATATCTACGTGTGTGTATATATATATATATATATATATATATATATATATATATATATACACGTGTGTATATATAGATATATATATCTACGTGTGTGTGTATATATATATATATATATATATATACGTGTGTATATATAGATATATATATCTACGTGTGTATATATATATATATATACGTGTATATATATATATATATATATATATATATATATATCTACGTGTGTAGATATATATATATATATATATATATATCTACGTGTATATATATATATATATATATATATCTACGTGTGTAGATATATATATATATATATATATCTACGTGTGTAGATATATATATATATATATATATCTACGTGTGTAGATATATATATATATATATATATCTACGTGTGTAGATATATATATATATATATATATCTACGTGTGTAGATATATATATATATATATATATATCTACGTGTGTAGATATATATATATATATATATCTACGTACATCTTCGCGTGTGTAGATATATATATATATATATCTACGTACATCTACGCGTGTGTGTATATATATATATATATCTACGTACATCTACGCGTGTGTGTATATATATATATATATATATATATATATCTACGTGCGTGTGTATATATATATATATATATATATATATATATCTACGTGTGTATATATATATATATCTACGTGTGTATATATATATATATCTACGTGTGTGTATATATATATATATATATATATATATATATCTACGTGTGTATATATATATATATATATATATATGTGTGTGTATATATAAAAACTATACTAAAACAAATACATCCAAATGAAGAATTTCCTGGAAAAAAGTCAAAACTAAATAAAAAAAAATAACCGTTTACCGGTGGGTAAGGGAGAGACCATTTACTTTTGCAAAAAACAAAAAAATGAGAGCATGAAGCAAACCAAAACTAATACATGTTTAAATGATAAGCTTCAGCACAGGAAAAAAGTGTTGTCATCATATAATTTGAACACAATTTTTCTGGGGGAGGACAAATACAAAATACAGAATTTCTTCAACATTGCATGTTTCTGGAATAAACAAGCCCTTACCTCTGTTGACTTTGTGTGATAATATTTTGCGGATTGGATGAAACCAAACATTTTAAAATAGGTCTGATAAATGTGAGGGGGGGGGCGAACAAGTCAGGGTAAGAGCAAATACTTTTGTCATGGTAACACTGTAGAAAAATAAATATTATACTCTACTTTCCTCTGCTGTCTGTTTGCAGTACTTTCCAGGATCTGAAGAACCCCTGCAAACTCCATATCAATATTCTGACGATGGACAGAGCAATTCTGCCGCTAGCTCGGGTACATGAATAACCTTCAATTGTATGTCACCCCCCTGTGTGAGGTCAGACGTGAGGTATTTTTTTCGTCCGGATGTATAATTTATTGCCATTTAAAAGTTAGGGGTGTGAGAAATAGTTAATTCTAAGACTCAATGCAAATTTGGAATAAATAATTTTTAGTCAATCATCAATGGATTATTAATGTAATAATATAATGTCTAATTCAATGTAGCAATATATAGTGTTGCAAGTGCTAAGTATTATTCATGTTTTAAACGACCGTGCTAAATATTGGGCCCCATTGCATAGAAGCCTATAAGTTTAGAAAAAAGAAAAAAGGTTTTATAGAAATGTGGGAACACAACTACATGAGCACCAACAACTACCAACGGAAAACTGCTATTTGTATTTGTATTTATTTGTTTTTAAATGTATATAGGGGCAGTGCATATTAATAAAACAGTTTCCTGTAAATATGACAGAAAATAGCCAATGGCTAATGTGGCAATGACAAAACATCGAACACTTCACCCATGGTGAGGCACAGTGGTGGCAGCATCCTTTGTTCTCGCCATAGTTTTGCTTATGTTGGCAGACATAACATTTAGTGTAGGAGAGATTCTGTTCAACTTTTGTAATTTTTTTTGTCCTTGGAAAGCAGGTTCATACGTGGACAGCACTGGCAACAAAAGTGACGCGAACATCGAACGCAGTGATTCTCAAGGAAGCAGCGACACTATAAAGATCACACCACAGTTTGCGCCTTACTTCAAGCCAAAGGCAAAGTCATATTTAAGACTTAATTTTTATTTTGAAAAAAAAAAAAATTGAACAAGCAGTTCCAAATTCAGTAACTCTAATTTTGGTCTTTCAGGGAGACTCTTTGAGATCGTTGCCTCTTTCCAGAGGAGGTAGTTTTGAGAGTCTGCCTGCTCCAACACAGGGCCTGACATCCTCAGACAATAAACGAATGAGTGCTGACCTTTCAGAGCTGGAGCCTAAGATGGGATTTGTACCAGCAGGTAATATAAGACAGTTTAAGATTGAAGACTTATCTTATTATTATTAATATTATTATTATTATTATTATTGTTATTTCGACTTGATCAATGATATTGGAAGGAGGCCTTTCTGATGACCTTTCAGAGCCAGACCCGTATGAAGGGGAAAAAAATAATTCGCTGTGAATGTTGTCAAACATTGCCACTTCACAGCAACTGGAATGAATGAGATGCATGTTGCCCTTGCAAAAACTAAACTCTGCATGTGTCTTGGCCTGCCTTTCCAGTCCAGTTGGCTTTGAGTGTTTCATAGTCTGCACGCTAGTTGTGTATGCAGCCGTATGCATATGCATGTGTGTATGTTTTTGCAGCACGCCCGCAGTATAAACGAGGCCATCGTAAAACAGCATCTTTTGGCACCATTCTGGATGTTCCCAAGATCGTCGTCACAGGTATAGCTGGATTGCTGAGCCTCCTGCTTGGGTTGACTCGGTTTGGGTCAAGATCTTGGCTTGCTCTGCTCTGACTCTTTCCTCTACTGTGTGTCACTCCTTGACAGAATGTGAAAAAGGTTCATTACAGAATTTAAGGGGTGGGGGGGGATCTTCATGAACTTGTCCTGGAGTTGCACACACGAAGCTGCCTTACATTGCTGTGCTTTTACAAAAAAAAATAGAACACATGTTAGAATTGGAGCTTTGCCAATTCAGTTTGAATATGTTTGTCAGCCAGTTTGATAATTGCATTAGATAAGATATTTATTCTAACTTGGGTCATGCATGTCCTTTGTCATGGTGGTAGCAGATCATGGGTAAAAAGCGTGCATTTGTTCTTTGCACTTTTGCTTGGCCTGGGTTTTGTGCACTGAAGACAAAAAGAAGTTACACCCAACTCTACACTGACTCTGTCCTGTCATTATTGAGAGGTTCTCGTGTTTAAAAAAGCGAAGACAGAACGGAGACAGCTCTGATAACTGTCCTGTATGTTATAAATAGCGACTCATATCAGTTGACATTTTATGTAATTATTTTTGGCAGGTTCCGTTTAACACAGTGGTAGTTTTCATTTTGGTCTCTACCTAAAATCAATTTGTACTATTAATATAAATAAAAATTGGAATAAGCAACGGTAGGTATGAGAACATTATCATTATTTGAGCCGCTTCTCCTCACGAGGTTCGTGGAGGTGCTGGAGCCTATCACAGCTGTCTTTGGGCAGTCGGCAGGGTACACCCTGAACTGGTTGCCAGCCAATCGCAGAGCACACAAAGGTGAACAACTATCCGCGCTCACAAACACACCGAGTGGCAACCCCATTTATTTAAAAAATTTGGGTTACATGAATTCAACCTCAAACATGAGAATGTACTGTACTTGAATAAAATTAATAAAAAAAAAAAAATCATAGCAGCGCTCAAGACTCACGCTATCTCCTCCGGAATGTTGAAAGTCCATCAACTCGGCAATTTGTGCCCACGTACGGAGCTTTTCGCGACAACTCTCATTCAAGTGAATGACAGCAATGCGTGCGCATGTGATTATTATATATATACAGTAATACCTCGCTACATCGCGGTTCACCTTTCGCGGGTTCAGTGCTTCGCGGGTCTAAAAAAAATTAAAAATATCAAAAAATATTAAATATATTATCTATAGCCGCTACACCGCCTCCTACATCCCTTACGCCACCTCCTATAGCCACTACACCGCCTCCTGCAGCTTCTCCTGCATCGTCTGTGTCAAGCTCGCTTGTAGCGAGGTGAAGGAGGAGGACCCAAAATGCACGGAAGCCAGGCAAGGGTAACTTAAAAGGAATTTATTGAGGGAACTTAAGAGGGCAAACCAGGTGCTGGGAGAAAACAAACTGACGTGACAAAGTGCAAAATAACGAAGAGGAACTAAACGTGACTAAACAGAACAAAATGACGAGAAAAACAGGCACAGTGACAAATAACTTATGCGCGTGAACGAGAACGATATCGGGACTCGGCCATGACAGTCAGGGAAAGGAAGCAGAGGGAGCAATGTTCCGACGCCAAGCAGTCGTTCCTGAGCGCTTAAGTAGTCCTGGTAATTATGAAGTCAATGTGAAACAGCTGCGTGACTGACGAGGAACTGGTGTGTGGCTGGTGGGCGCGTCTCTCCAGCCATCATGACACGGGACGGGAACGAGCGCTGGAGGAAACGCCCCCACTCAGCTGGGACAACAAAACAAAGACATGGCATGACCGAAACGGGACGTGACAAAAACAAACAAAGACCTGACATGACTGACACGGGTCATGACAGTCTGCGGCGTCATCCGAGGAGCAGTAAAGCTCTTCATGCCCCTGTGCAGTCATTCATCGTTATTACCTCATCGTACTGCACAGGTCTTTTCATCAACTGCGCTTAGAAGAACTTATTGTAAGAGGTCAGTTAAATGTTGTTTTTGTTAAGTAGGCGAGGTAGCGGGGAGGACCCAAGGATGCGGGGAAGCCAAGGCACGGTAACTTGAAGGGAGTTTAATTAACGACAAAACAGGAAGGCAAACGAGGGGCCTGGACAAACACAAACGTGGCGGGGTGCGAAAATAACAGAAGGTGAACAGAAGGTGACTAGACCGAAAAGTGACGGGGAGCAAGGACAGTGACAAGTTACAAATGAACATGAACGTGAACGGGATGAACGAGCAATCGGGGCAAACGCGTATACAGGGTGTAGCGGGAGCAATGCACCGACGCCAAGCAGTCGGCACGGGGTGTTTAAATAGTCCGGTAATTAACAGTACAAATGAGAGTCAGCTGGGAAGCTAACGGGGAAACGCTGTGTGCGTCTCATCAGCCGGGCGAGACAAGGCGGGAACGAGCACTGGCGGAAAACGCCCCCACTCAGCTGAGAAAACAACACGATAGCATGGCATGGGACGTGACAATAATACTAATCAACAACCCTAACATGACCGACACGGGTCATGACAGTTTTATTGTTTGATTGTTTAACACAAATCTCTCTCTCTCTACACCCATTTTCTATATGGTATGGTAGAATTTTATTCATGTACAGGTATTACTGTAATCTTAAACCCCCAGAAATAGAAATTATAAATGTTCATTTGTTGCGCAAAACGACGGACTAATTATGTTAGCTAATTGTAGTGTTTGCTTGTTTTTGAAAGCTGATAACGATAATTGGTTGTTCGTAAGTAAATTGTTCGGTAGAACAGTGTTCCCTCAATTGTTATTGTAAACAGACAACATATTTTACAGGTTTTTTTTTGTTATAACATGAATGTCACTCTCTCTCTATATATATATAAATATTTTATTTATTTTTTAGTTTTTTTAAGCATTTTTGAAGGTGCGCCGCTACTTCACGGATTTTCAGTTTTCGCGGGTGTACTGTATTTGTATTTTTTTACCTTGAGCTTCAATATTTATTAAAAGCACCATCAGTATCACAAAACTAAACCCAAACGACCATCCTCACAGGAATTGATTTTGAGTGCTGAAAGTAGTAATAATAGAAACAGTGTAGGTACATATTGGTCAGCAATTAAATGGTTAAACAAGCAGTTGATTCAGTTTCTTTGTCAAGAAGTGAGGATCCCCCACAAAGACTAAGCTCATACTTATCTGAGTCTGTCTGCCCCTGTTCATAGCCACATGTCAGCCTCAGAGGCGGCGCTCTGTGCAGGATTTGCCAGGAATCGGCACAGAATCCACCCAGGTAAGTCCCAACACTTTTTTGAAGCAGTGGAGTCTGTTTCCTCTAACATCATGTACAGTCTCTCGTCGAACAAAACAACAGTCGTTTATGTCGTCTTGCAGGGAAGTAGGAACAGTAGCCGATCTTCTAGTCCCAGTATGAGGATGATGCCACCTGAAAAGGCAAACAGCAGAGGTTACTTCTCCCCTGATGACCCCACAGGTATTTATTACAGCTGTTAGATTTAATGAAAAAATATGTAACACGTAAACTCACAATTATGTAATAGTTGGTTATTTAACAGTGGTGGTACAGGAGGCAGATTCCTTGAGAGATTCCTCCAGTTTCAGTACCAGTGCAGTCATGACAACTTAGAATGTCTTTCATAGATACCAACGGCTCAGACAATTCAATTCCAATGGCTTACCTCACCCTTGATCACCAGCTGCAGGTACACTTTCTGTTTTTGTTCAATAATTTTGACGTTGCAATCACTTTCTTCTTCAAATACATAGAAAATACACATTTGCAATGTAATTGGTAACCATAGCATATATTTTATTCCAGCCACTTGCTCCTTTCCCCAACTCAAAAGAGTCCATGGCCGTTTTTGAGCAGCATTGCAAAATGGCGCAAGAATATCTAAAAGTACAAACAGAGATCGCCCTGCTAATCCAGAGGAAGTAAGTAAAGCAATGCTTTCAAAATTATGCAATTGTCTTTCTTCTAAATGAGGCAAGTTTACCAAAAATGCAATGGTTTCATTTGAACTGAACAACAATGCACAGTACTAAAGGTATTCAAAGCAACACCCAATCTCCATATTACGAGTAATTTCACCATACCTCACCAAATTTTTCATTTTATTTTAGCTTATTTTACACAAGAAAAGGACTGTTAATATGTTTGATGCATCACTCAAGCTAAATTATTAACATAAAAGTGTTGTTTTTTTGGTCCAAAATAGTTGATTTGGGTGAAACCAACCCATGTTCTACTGCTAATTACTTACCAAAAATTTAATAACGCAGAAACAATCTGTTTTGTGGAGAGAGGCTAATCTTTCAGTGGTAGTTTCTTTGGGATGGGATGGAAATTAACAACATATTTTTGTCAGATTCCTTGAATAATCAAAAAAAATTTTGAATTTTTAATAATATCCAACATTCGTCCTCTTCTAGTCACCTGCATGAACAGTAATTATAAATCCCACTCAAGTAGCTCTGATCGGCCAATCAAAGGGCAGAAAATTGTGACATTACTCTGAGCCTTCCCGATGGCACTGATGATTCAAGTTAACCTGGGTAGATTTCATTTATTTACATGGCAACGCATAGAAGCTCAAGCCTGATTGGACAATAAAAAAAAGAACCCACATACAAATGAACGCTGTGCACCGAAGACACATGCTATGAATGAATACAATTTCACAAAAATGAACGATCGGATGTGAAACGACACATCCGTTTAATCGATGTCTGCCTCACTCTCCTGCTCATCGATAGGCACTGGACTGGTGCACATCGTTGCAGGCCACACAGACACATTTTTATAATTTATTGAACGATTGAATCTATATAATTAACAGAATAATTTTGCCCTCAAAATTCCCAAGGCCATTTTATTTGTTTGAATATTATTTTTATATCTACCTGTATGGAGTGAATCTGCAATAACCGAACCGTGAAGTAGTGAGGGACCTCTAAAAACCTAACTGTAAACCTGGTCTTTCGTAAAACGAGGTACCACTCACCTGGTCTGCTACTACAAATGAATAAAGTAACGTTCTTATTATATTTTCCTCCCCATCTGTGAAGAAAGGAACTTATTGCTGAACTGGACCAAGATGAGAAGGACCAGCAGAACACGTCCCGTCTGGTGCAGGAACACAAAAAACTACTGGAAGAGAACAAGAGTCTCTCCACATACTACCAGAAGTGCAAAAAGCAGCTGGAGCTGATCCGGGTCCAGCAACAGAGGAGACAGGGGACTTTGTGATATGTACTCCCGCCATCCGACATAAACAAAAGTGCGTGTGCGTGTGCGCATGCACGCAAACACACGTCCAGTCTAGTCCTGTCCAGTCCTGGTGCCCTGCATGTCACACTGTAATGTCTGCCTCTGTCCTGCAGGAAGGTGTCTTCTGTACATATATTTGCACATAATCACAGTGTAATCTGTGACTGCAGACCAAACAATCACTGCATCCCAGAGCCGACAGGGCTTCGGTGTGGAGTTTTGCTTCTATTGCAGCTGAATGTGACAGCAGGTTGGTGAGGGTGATTTGTGTATTTTACATGTTGCTCTCAGGGCCTCTTGGCAGACCAGTTGATGTTTTTTCATTCCTCAGCATTCTCTGGTACCCTTTTAGCAGCCTATGGCGAAATCACCCTTGTGAATGAGAAAAAAGCAAGGCTACTCTTCAGCAACATGAGCGCGTGCAGAATTCATGGAATGTTTCAAATAATTGGAATCTGTTTTATGAAGTGCGTGTGGAAACCCTGTTATGCAAATCTACACGACTACTTTTTTTTTTGTGTATTTATCTTCTGCCTCCCCTTTTCCATTCAGCGTTGTCCCTGGCAGAGACCATGATGAATTACTCCAGGGACATGACATTCAGTATTTGGTTCGAAGAATGTTGTTTCTTAGTCATGTACGTTCCTTCTAGAAAGAACAAGTCTCTTTGGGCCCACCTGGATGCAAAAATTACAAGCTTTCAGCACAAAGAAGAGATGTGGATTTCACATTTAAAACATTTTTTGTAATTGACCTAAATGTTGTTTTGATTATAAATGTTTTTTGTCTTTTTTTATTTCGTAGTCATTGTTTGGTTTATGACATTTTATGGGGTGCGGGAATTCTCATGTAAGAGGCTCATAGAGGCCCATACATCATACAATTTTTAGTTCACATGTTGCCTTAGAACGTGCCTGCATTTTAAGTGCTTGACTTATTTTATGTGACAATTAGTGAAAAAGAAGACCTGAAAAGACAATGGAATGGACATTGGATGAAACCGCTTGCGTGTTGCAAGTAAGAGTAGTGTATGCTTTCCTCTTGCTATGCACCTAAAGAATAATGGTATTGTACACAAATGTAGTTTTAATTCTCTAAATTCTGATCCCTTAAATATTTTTGCACATTGAGTTTTATGTCAAGTACAAATTTTATTCATAATTTTAAACACTTGGCAAGTCATTCAAAAAAATAAAATGAATTTAGTTCATATATGTATGAATCTTAAACTTTCGTGGCGTGAATTATTTTATTTTTTTTATCCATCTGACATTCACACAAGTCCTCAGCAACTTACAGTGTGTGTTTTGGGTGAAAGTGAGACGTCATGAATAAACTGAATTGTGGAAAACGTTATAACAGACAAATATGCATTCTTTTTTGTCGTTAATGCATATATATATATATATATTAGTGCGGGCAAGCGATTAAAATATTTTAATCATAATTAATGGCATTTTTTCAGAGTTAACACTTAGTTCATCGCACATTTTTTATTAATTGTAAAAAAATCCCTCCCATTTTTCTGTATATTATGTATATAATTCCATATTTTATTCAATTGTAATACCATTAATATATGAGAATTCATTTTTTTTTTTTTTTATGCAAATACTTGTTTTTTTAAATTGAAAAAACAAAGCATTCGACTCACACAAAGTCATACAAAACAGCATCTCAACAGCCTTTCTAAGGGATCAAATTGGAGTAATACAAGAAATCTAAAATGCCAACAAAGTCCAAATGAAATGGGTCAAAATAATGGGCTGTCACACCGAGGTAGTTGGGGTTACTGAGAGAAGTCCAGTAATCACCGGTGAGCGCGACTGCTTCCGCCTTCTCCGCTTCCTGCAAGTCTTGAATGCGGATTGCAATAGTGTATCTCGAGGACAATTCGTAAGTGCGGTCGTTGGACGAAATGCGAAGTATTTCAGCCAGACCTTCGTCCTCCGAGATGCGAACACGCAGTGGCCACCAACTTGGCTATGGCTTCGGCGAGCCTCTTTTTAGTTAATCCATCCATCGGTTTCTGTCGCAAATTATCCATGGATGCCTGGGTTTGACAAGGGGCTGGAGAATTGGCATCAGCGGCGTGCGTGGCCATCAAATGGTATTTTAAACTGCGTGCTTGGCCATCAAATGGTATTTTAAACTGCATGTGCTGTGATGGCAGTTCAGTTCACGATGGGAATACTCACTTTGCTCTTATCAATGACACCATTAGGGAACTTAAAAAAAACTTGCCGTTTAGAATTTAATTTGCGTCATTTTTACCACTCACCCGGAAGAGGATTAGGGACATGAATGAGAAAAAAAAAAAAGATTGGAAGGATTCTGACTTTATACTCAGAATTCTGACTTTAATCTCAGAATTCTCACTTTATTCTCAGAATTCTCACTTTATTCTCAGAATTCTCACTTTATTCTCAGAATTCTGACTTTATTCTCAGAATTCTGACTTTAATCTCAGAATTCTCACTTTATTCTCAGAATTCTGACTTTAATCTCAGAATTCTGACTTTATTCTCCGAATTCTGACTTTAAAGTGAGAATTCTGAGAATAAAGTCAGAATTCTGAGAATAAAGTGAGAATTCTGAGAATAAAGTGAGAATTCTGAGATTAAAGTCAGAATTCTGAGAATAAAGTCAGAATCCTTCCAATCTTTTTTTTTTCTCATTCATGGCCCTAATCCTCTTCCGTACACCATGATGCTTTTAGTTCTATAAACCGGCGAAAACTCCACACAGCAAGCCCATGCAGGCGTATCCTAAATTCCGCGTGCGTGATGTTTTTTTCCGGTCTCGCAAGATCTGGTAAGGTGTTGGGACTTTTTCCAGCGTCAGCGCCCGTCATAGGACTACATTGTTTCTTAGGCCAAGATGAGTCTTAATCGCTCGTTAAAAAACTTGACGGCGTTAAAAGGGGGTTCGATTAATCCCAGTAATAACGTGTTTTTCTGACACCTTTAATATATATATATATGTTATATTTGTGAGAAGGCCAGCCACAACTCCCAGCGTGGAGGCCCCCCTTGAGGTAACACTGGAGCTAAAATATATAAGAAAAATGATCATGCTAAAAGACAAAGAAGCTAAAAATTAAAAGACTAATATAAAACAACGGAGCTAAAATATATAAGAAAAATTATTATACTAAAAGACAAGCTACAAACTTAAACTTGCTTATCAGCTTATAACTGTTTCGTGCTCCTCACGCAAAATCAACATTTATGTGGTAAATGCCACACAGCATGACATTTTAATGCCTTTTAAAACTGTGATAGGAAGCATACAGAGGGTGACAAACTGTTAACCATTGCAGTCAGAGGAGTACCAGATAAATTCTGTTGCTGAAATTCCTCGGTCTCCCCCATACTCTTCCACCACACCGTCTCAAGATGGTCCTTACCACCAACCATTTGATCCACCTGTCGATGTGGACCACTTGACCTGTGAAACGCAAGCAGTGGTCAAACAAATGCTCAAAGAGGAATCACATGCATTTGGGAGAGACAAAGATGATATAAGCTACATTCAAAACTACAAAATGGACATTAAGGTCACTGATGATATCCCAGTAGCGAAAACATACAATGCTATAGACCAGTTGCAGCGTGACGTAGGCATGAGACTGCACATACAACGCGAAGGCAGAAAGCTGCCTCCACCCGGCTATCCTTTGGAATAACTACGAAACAATGCCGTCCTCGCGTTGTGCCGTGGGTTGTCAGAACAGAAAGAGTACACACAGAGAATTAACGTTTCATAGAATTCCTGCTGTTACACCCTGTTCAGAATTTTTAATTGCGCGTCCATCAATCCTTACAGCCAGAGCCCAGACATGGTCTAATTATAAACATCACAACACTGTAAAATATCAGATAGGAATTACACCAGGAGGAGTGATCTCATTTTTATCACATGGTTGGGGAGGTTGAGTGTCAGATAAACAGATCACCATTGAGTCAGATTTCTTGGATAAGTTTGAACCATATGATGTTATACTTGCAGATAGGGGTTTTCTAAACACTGAAGAACTTTCTACGAGACGTGCTACTCTAAAAATTCCAAGTTTCACAAAAGGGAAAAAGCAGTTATCAGGTACTGATGTAGGCCATTCTTGGGGGCTAGCCCGTGTTCACATCCATGTTGAATGGGTTATTGGGCAATTGAAAAAGTACAGAATTTTGCACAGTGTCCTTCCTCTGTCACTTATGGGTCTTGTTGATATTGTTACATCATGTGCTGCTCTGGTTAATTTGTCGCAAAGTGTTGTTCCCAAAAAGATGAGAAAATGAACCATTGCAATTCCAAGCAGTGAAGACTTTTATTGATGTACAGATAGATGTCATGTATGTAACATTTGTATTCAGTTTTGTTATTTTGTATGTGATTCATTGCTCTATATAACATATTGCAACACCAAACCCAAGCTTTGTGCTTTCTTTTCAAATTGACACATTTGTTATGATGCTTGAAGCAAGAACTCTTTGTACATTGAACAGTTTTACCAAAAAGAGGACGTGAGCAAGTTGCACATTTCTGCTTTCTAAAATGTTTAGGATCATTTGATCTTGTAAGAACTTCAGGAAGTATATGTGATTTATAAATTTCAGTAAATTTATGAATCGCATGTCTGAGGAAATCATCTTCTCTTGGTATTCTCACCACTTTGATCACAGGTTTGGTCCACACACACATCACCAAACTGGACATCACAAACATGCATTTGAAGCTGTATTTGATGAAAGTATTTGTGATTTATTTTCAGATTATCGGATTTATCCATGCAAAAGGATTTATCCATATGTGTATCCATATTTGTAAGGACATTTCATTTCAACAACACCGCTATGACAGCAGTCACAATGTATTATTCCATCAGGTGAAGCTCCTAAATGAGCATAATCAGATCATACAACAAGCCCTACCTCTCTGACAGTGACATTCGTGTGACAGGTTTTCGGAAAATTCCTATATGCAACAGCACATCAGGGACTGCCTTCCTCCCACTCTGGACCCCTACCAGTTTGCATACTGGGCTAACAGATCCACTGAGGACGCCATTGACACTGCTCTGCATGTTGTGCTGGGCCACCTGGAACAACAGCAGCGCTATGCCAGGATGCTCTTTGTGCACTACAGCTCGGCATTCAACACAATCGTCCCGGACATCCTCGTCGCCAAACTGGACATTCTCAGCCTCCCTGCCCTCACACGCATCTGGATTAAGGACTTTCTGACCAACAAACCCCAGACTGTGTTGTTCGGCCCCTACACGTCCTCCACCCGTATGCTGCGCACCGGTTCCCCTCAAGGATGCGTGCTGAGCCCTCTCCTATACGCCCTCTACACCTACGACTGCAGCCCGGCCCACGGTAACAACACCATCGTCAAGTTTGCTGACGATACGACAGTGGTTGGTCTGACCTCGGAAGGTGACGAGACAGCCTATAGAGAGGAGGTCCAGAGACTGACGGCTTGGTGCGAGGACAAAAGACTGCAACTCAACATTGCAAAAACAAAGGAGATCGTCATCGACTTCAGGAGGAACGAGACGGTGCAGCCCCCCCTCTGCATCGAAGGCGTGTGTGTGGAGAGGATCCACACGTTCAAGTTCCTGGGAGTACAGATCTCCGATTACCTTTCTTGGACACACAACACCACAGCAGTGGTAAAGAAGGTCCACCAGCATCTACACTTCCTGAGAGTCCTCAGGAAATTCAATAGGGACAGGAAGCTGCTGCTGGCCTTCTACCACTCGTCCATCGAGAGCCTGCTGACGTACTGTGTCTCCACCTGGTACAGCGGCTACACTGAGGCGGACAGAGTGAGGCTCCAGAGGACGGTCAAAACAGCGCAAAGGATTATTGGCTGCCCTCTCCCCTCACTGTCGGACATCTACACCGCCCAGTGCCTCAGCAGGGCTCTCAATATCGTCAAAGACAATACCCACCCAAACACACACCTGTTCGACCTGATGCCCTCTGGCAGGCGCTACAGGTGCATCAAGTCAAGGACTAATAGACTGAGAAACAGTTTCTTTCCAAGAGCCATCTCCATTCTAAACTCTCACACACATACACGACCACCCTTACCTTGCAGAACAGCGACGTGATGTGTTTTTATATATCCTATTTCGTATTATTTTCCATCTCACTATTTATTGTCTTATCTAATTTACATATTTAATCGAATTATTGTTGTATTGCACTGGAGAGGGGAGCTTCTAATCTCGTTGCACACTTGAGTACAATGACAATAACGGGATTTCTGATTCTGATTTGCTTTACTCTCATTATCAATACCCCATTTTAAAGCAGGTACATTTAGCTGGGTATTGTCATATTTCTTGACAGACTTTACAAAAGACTGTGAACATGGTGAATCACCTGAAAATGTACATGCATTCTGGAAAAGGGGTGCTGTAATTCTTCCAGCTCTGTGCTTGCTCCCTAGTTGCCTGTTCCAAGAGCTGGAGTGATGCTGGCATGTAGATTTTGCCCCGAGATGAAAAAGTCTGAGCAACTTTAGATGAGAGTTCTTCAGGTGTGAGATCACATGCTGACTCGTCATATAGGGCAGTAATCGGCTCGGGTAAACAGTCCTCACACTCTGAAGCAGTGTCCGTGATTGTAGTCCCTCATGTGAGTGAATACCTGTGAGAATTGCTGCATTTGGAGTGATGGTTCTCAGCAACTTCAAATGTTCATCGGTTATTATTTAAAATGAAATACAAATATAAAAATATTGATGAGTAACATGTTGAATATATGCATTTGTTATCTCTATTTGGATATCACTGTGTTTTAAAGCTACAGTATACTTGGTGAATTAGCCAAAGTTGATACAACGCTGTTTGTAGATGTCCTCACTTGCTGTTGTTGTTGGTTTATCACTTCTTTAAACTTTTTGGAATTTTGCTTGTTTACTCAGTACTCTGTGGTGCTAATATTGGTGATATGACAAATATTTACTATACTGTAACGAATTGGGTTGACTGTTGTCTGTTCTCGTGTTGAGATTAGTGTTTCTCTGAGTTGTGTTTTGTGTCCAATTTCTGTGAATGCATCGTGCAACTCACTGGACGGGAGGTGTGTGCGAGAGAAAGAGACAGAGACAGAGACAAGAGACAGAGACAGAGAGAGAGAGAGAGCGAGAGACTCCCGTGCCTGCGTGGGTTTTCTCCAGTTTTCTCCCATATTCCAAAAACATGCATGGTTGTACATCTTTGTGTGCGTCCAGGGTGTGTAAAGACTGTCCTCATCTCATTGCCTTGTGCCATGTCAGACAGATGTGGTTGATATTGTTCTTAGACACTTCGTGTACATTCTTGCCTATATCAGTGTTTAAAACACAGCACAATACAATACATCATTTCAAAGTACAAGACTTCATTTTCATCGGCAAATTTCATTATTTCGGTGAAAAAGTTCTGTAATGCTACTCTATATATGCTGACCAAGTCTGTCATAATGTTATTTTTATCAGTACCACAAACCATGGATTGCATTTTATCTTGTTACGAAAGCATGTTCACGAGCTGGCTTTTTTATTTTTATTTATATATATAAGTTTTTTTTTTATGTCTGTGTACTTGACACTTTTGATGCAATTTGCTGCTCATATTCTTACTGTAACTGTTTTGTTCTGTTTGTCATAGTGACCTGCTGCAAAATAAATCGGCCTGTAGAAGAAATTCAAGATCTAGTAATACAGATTGAAACTCCAATATGTATAAACCCAATGACAACGTACTCCCTATATGTCTTGGTCATTATTTTGACATTTTAGAACTGTTCGTTGAAATTTCCAATTTGGGGCAAAAGCCGTCTAGCCGTGTAGAGCCATGTTCAGGTTTAAACTGTACTGAAACACCAAATTTGGCTTTCTGTCTTCTGATTGGAGCAGCAGTTCCGAAATCTTGACACAGTCACTCCGCCACCGTGCAGGAAATAGGTTGCTCAGTCTTGTACACGCCTCCGTAGCGAGTTGAAGTTGGAATAGTAGCGGTAGCAGTAGTTCCCCGTCCATTCTCATTCTTTTAAAGTGCTTCCGTCCTTGCATTTCACCAGTCCGTCCCCCCGGCCTCCCCACAAAAAGAGTGTCTGTGTGATGAAAGGCTAAAAGCAGAGTTTTCACAAATCATAAGCATTACTTAAAGCCCCTTATTAATGATTAATTAATTTCCTTTTCACATCCATCCATCCATTATCCGCTGCTTATACGGGGTCGGGTCGCTGAGGCAGCTGCTTCAGCAGGGAAGCCCAGACTTTCCTCTCCCTTCGAGCTCTTCCGGAGGGATCCCCAGGCGTTCCCTGGCTAACCAGGAGACATCGTCACTCCAGCGTGTCCTGGGTTGCCCTCGGGGCCTCCTGCCGGTGGGACATGTCCGGAACACTTCACTGGGGAGGCGTCCAGGAGGCTCCCTAATCAGATGCCAGAGCCACCTCATCTGGCTCCTCTCAATGCGATAAGGTAGAAAAGGTGATGGTTTTATTTAATAAAGGCTGCAGCAAGTGTTGGCAGACCAGTGAGTGCGAATCAAAGGGGTCGCAAGATACAGGGCTAGCAAGCAGGGAGCAGAGGACAGACGCTGTGTGGAACACAGGGAACAAGGCAAGGTCAGATCCTAAAATCCTAGTCGGTATGCAAGGCAAACTTGCTGTGTTTGCATTCACCCCAGAAAGTAGGCAGTTGCTCCGCTGGCTGGATGTACAAACTCTTGAGTGAGAGTGTTGATCCAGGGCCCAGCTTAAGCAGCTTGTTAATTCCAAGCACCTGGTCCCAGCACCACAGTCTCGTCAGCCCTGGAACACGCACACACACACACCCCCACACACACACGCACGTATACACGCGCACACACACAAAAAGGGAGGGGCTCAAGGTGCAGGGCCAGGAGCCCGGACACTAGGAGTTCCTGATAACCACTGAAATGATGCAAACGTGCCTGCACACCGGACCACTATCACTTGCCTCCACTGGGAAGATGTGCCCTTCAACGACCAAGGCTGCACATTGCTCTACGACAGTGCTTCTCAAAAAGTGGGGCGGGCCCCCCTGGCGAGGCGCGGTGTGATGCTGAGGAGGGCGCGTGTGACCCTGGGGAACATGCTTTTTTTCTGCCGTACTACAATTAAGTGTAATTGCACATCCACTCGAGGAGTTGGCAGTGGCTCTCTCCTTGCTCATTGTGCGCAACGAGTATTAACTCTAGACGCGTTAGGTTGGAGAGCCAGCAGCTATGAACAGAAATGTTGTATTTCAATCAATACGTATGAAGACATAAAATAAGACGCTCTCAGACCAGAACGCGTCATCACGATGAAGAGGTTCCATGTCAAATGTATATTAAATATTTATCATCTCATCAATAATATTTGCAGCACGGAGTACCGAGTTTCTAGTTCGACACAATAATAGGTCTTCAAATTATATTTTTTAATAAATTTAGCTTTGCTATGGAACAATGATTTTATTGACATAAACTGACCTCTATGTACAAAGAACATGTACATTAGTATGAAATGTAAAAGATTTTGGGGTTATAAAAAATGCATTTTCATACACACAATTACATATAAATATGCTTCAAATTTCAATCAAATGTAATCTTATGACCCAGTGTACATGAAAAAGAAAACCATAACTGATGTAAAGTGATCAGAGCATGTATGTTGTGATGGTCTTAGGTGGTCATGTAGAAGATTTAACAGCCTTTGTGCCATGGTGAATAAATCATTTTACACCAAGTGAATATGTAATTTTAGAATTCCAAGAAAATTGTGCTTATATTTAGATTTTTCAAAAGTATCGGAATCAGCCCATACTGCACATCCAGTGAACGGTATCGGGACCCAAAAAGTGGTGTCGGAACAACACTACTAAAAACATGCCTAACTGAAATTTAATTATATTAATTATACAGCATAATACAAACAAACCTGGCCTTTTTAACAGCCGCGCCCAAATCTGAGAAACAAATTTGTATCCATTGAGGCCAGTTAAAAATCTTCTTCTGGTGGAAAGGCGGGCAACTTTATGAGACTAGACACTGGCCTTACGAAAATTTTATCATTCACTTGAACCTCTGCAGATCGGACCCTGTTTTCTCTTCCCTGGAGAGTCGTCTTGACTATTCCGACAGGCCAAAGGGCTCTTGGAGATTGTGGGCCTGCCAGCATATTACCACAGTTCTGGTCATCCTTGTCCTCTGTCCATTTGTTACTAGTTTGTAAGGCGGGCAAGTAATTTTGTGTGAAGCGTTTCCAAAACTGGAGAATCTGACTGTCTCCAAGGCTTCCTGCTCAGAAGATTGGATTTAGGGTACACCACCGGTGGTAGAGCTGAATTATGCTGCTCCATCAAGTATTTGGTTTAATGGGATCGAGATCTGCCATGTCAGATGATGTATAACCCAACGGTTTGGAATTGAGAATTTCCACAATCTCCACCAGCACCGTTCTCAATACCTCTTCGGGGACAACTTGCAATCCCAAGGTGGTAGAGAGGGCGAATTTGACGGTTCTTATCTCCCTCTCCCATACGCCCCCAAAATGTGGGGCCTTTGGAGGCTTGAAATGAAATTCGATCTGTTGCCAAGCCAATTGAGTTTTCAGAGAAGGGACAATTTTTCCAAAGACTTGCTCTTGCTCGACACCACCTCCTTTGAGGTTTGTTCCTTGGTCAGAGTAAACTTCCTGCGGTTTGCCTCTCCAGGCGATTAGTCTGCGTAGGGACATGAGGAAGGCATCACTGTATCAATGGGGGGGTCATATCTGCCTTCGAAACGATCACTTTGTGGGTAGTAACTTGGATCAATGTAGGTGGACATGATTATCCTTCGATCACCTGACTCATAATGATGCTGCTTAGGAGAATAACTCTGCTGGGTGGATTCATGGTGGCGATGACGTGGACTTGAAGAAACATGGCAATGACGTGGACTTGAAGACTCACGACGATGACAACGTGGACTTGAAGACTCACGGCGATGATGACGTGGGCTGGAAGAGTCACGACGAGATGACATGGACTGGAAGACTCACGACGATGATGACGTGGACTTGAAGACTCACGATGACGACGTGGAATTGATGAATCACGACGATGAAGGCATGGACTTGAAGACTCGACGGTAATGACGTGGACTTGAAGACTCACGACGATGAAGGTGTGGACTATAAGACTCAACGATTATGACGTGGACTTGAAGACTCACGACGATGATGACATGGACTGGAAGACTCACGGCGATGACATGGACTGGAAGACTCACGGCGATGACGTGGACTTGAAGACTCACGGCAATGACGTCGACTGGAAGAGTCACAAAGATGACGTCGACTGGAAGACTCATGACGATGATAACGTGGACTTGAAGACTTAGAGGCTCATGACGATGCTGTGGACTGGAAGACTCGTGACGATGACGTGGACTGGAAGACTCACGACGATGATAACATGGACTTGAAGACTCACTGCAATGATGACGTGGACTGGAAGACTCACGAGGATGATAACGTGGACTTAACGACTCACGACGATGGCGTGGACTTGAGGACTCACAATGACGATGATGTGGACTCGAAGACTCACGACGATGACGTGGACTTGAAGACTTCACGACGATGATGACGTGGACTTGAAGACTCACGACGATGAAGACGTGGACTTGAAGACTCAACGACAATGACGTGGACTTGAAGACTCAACGACGATGACGTGGACTGGAAGACTCACGGTGATGACATGGACTGGAAGACTCACGGCGATGACGTGGACTTGAAGACTCATGGCGATGACGTCGACTGGAAGACTTCACCACGATGATGACGTGGATTTGAAGACTCACGACGATGAAGACGTCGACTTGAAGACTCAGCGGTAATGATGTGGACTTCAAGACTCAACGGTAATGACGTGGACTTGAAGACTCATGACGATGACGTGGACTTGAAGACTCATGACGATGATGACGTGGACTGGAAGACTCACGGCGATGACATGGACTGGAAGACTCACATCGATGACATGGACTGGAAGACTCACGGCGATGACGTCGACTGGAAGACTCACGACGATGACGTCGACTGGACGACTCAGGACGATGACGTGGACGACTCACGACGATGACGTCGACTGGAAGACTTACGACGATGATGACGTGGTCTCGAAGACTTACGGCTATGACAACGTGGTCTCGAAGACTCAACGATGACGAGGACTGGAAGGCTCACGGCGATGGCAACTAGTGCACGCTGTAGTAGTAGTGGACGCGGAAGTTGGTGGCGACGCGGATGTTGTTCGCCTTCGTAGGAGTGCTCATCGTAGTGCTCAGCGTAGTAAGCTTTTGCGACTTTTACTACTTGGAGATACTTTTTATGCTTTTTATTATTTTTTGTATACAGTGAAATTTTTAACCTATGGACACGCTCCCACCGGTGAACCGGCCAACTGTCAAACAACTGTCAAACAGCTAGCATACTCCTGCCTCAGACTAGCCGCTGCTAGCCCATCGTGCTAGCCCCGGTCACCGAACCCGGTTCATAATGGTGCAGGATGAGACAAATAAAACAATCTCTGACCTAAGAGAGGAAGTCCATCGTCTGACAGAAGAACTCCGTCGAAAAGAGTCCCTCATCTCGTCTTTCACGACCCGTTTCCCACAACTCTCTGCCGTCATTATGGATGGGCATTCCAGCGGAATCATGACAGCTGCAAGTATGACTGAGGCTCCACAGACGGACACGGTGAGATGGGATCCAGCTACCTGCCCAGGCCCATCCTGCTCAACACCACTCCATGGTACCACCTGGGTCGAGGTGGCGTCCCGCAGCCAGAGGAGCAGAGAACCATCTCCCCGCCCTCGATTGGTCATGAAGAATCGTTTTTCCGCCCTGGCAGAGGATTCTCCCGCTGCCACTGCTGCGCCCCTGCGGTCGGAGACGTCAGCCGTAGCATCTGACCACAGGGCTGGGGTCCCAGGTGCTCCTTTGAATTCCCTGCCGCTCACGCTGAATTCGGCTGGAGTGGGTAAGTCCATGCGTGGCCCTTGAGTGGGGCTGCTCAGGGATGCCGTGTCCCGGCACACGAGTGGGCCAGAATATCTGCGCCACTCACCAGTCCCGTCCTCAGTTGCCACCCCGCCTGGGGCGCACGATTTAGGACAACGAGGTCGGGATTCTCTCCAGAGTTCACGGTTCCCCTGGCATTCATTCTTCACATCCTCTGCACTCACCAACCACCGTCATTGTTGGCGACAGCATCATTAAACACACACGCTACAATGGTACTATCACCCGCTGTTATCCCGGAGCCAAAGTTACGGACATAGCTAACATCCTGCCCGATGTTCTTCTCTCGCTTCCACCATCCGTATCCTGGCTCGCTGTCCACGTATGAATGAATGAAACAGAACGCCGACAATCGAAGCAAACCAAGCGAGATTTTGATGTCCTCTTCGACTAAAGCGGCACTTTACTGTCGCTATCCCACGGCGGCCAGCGCTTCAGTCGTCTTTTAAGCCTGAATACATGGCTCATACGCACTTGCGGACATTTCGGTTTTGCTTTTATTGACAATTTTAACCTATTTTGGAACCGTCGTTCCTTTTACTAACCAGACAGTTTTCACCCGAGCTTCCTGGGTAGCTCAATTTTTGCAGCTAACATTCATTATGTCAATCACGCTCCCAGCTGACTCCTATGGACAAATCACTCAGCCTGTGTTCCCACTCCAAGCTCTACCACAAACCATTGCAATAAAAACCTCACTACACCCACCTACAGGCCAATCTCAGTTCCCTTTAATAGCACTCCCAACAGGCCCCCACTATCATTACCACCCACATCGGACATTTTCTCAATTCAAACCATCACTCGCAGACGCTTCCCTCCGACAAACAAACAAAGTGGTTTTAACAGTGAAAATCTTTTACATGTTAATATTTCAAATCCATGCGACCATGAGCGCACGTCCAGCACAAACATTAACTTGGCTGTGCTTAACATGCGCTCCCTTTTAAACAAAACTTTTATCATAAACGACCTGATTTTAGACAACGACCTTGAAGGTATTCTTTTATCTGAGACATGGCTAGGTACAGATGCTCCAGTTGCTCTCACCGAGGCTTGCCCACCAAATTTAAATTTTTTATTTTTGACCAGAGACTGTAAAAGAGGAGGCGGGACTGCGTCAATTATAAAAACTTCTCTTCTTTCAAAGGAAACTATTTTTAACAGGTATTTATCCTTTGAACACCATGCCTTTGATTTTAGCAGTCTTATTCTATGAGTCACACTTTATTGACCTCCTCATCACTCTCCTTCTTTTATTTGTGAGTTTTCAGAGTTCTTATCGATTTTACATTCCACTTAATACAGAACATTTAATAACCGGCGATTTTAATGTGCACGTTGACAATATCTCAGACCCACTGTCCAGAGAATTTTTAAACCTTTTAAACTATTTTGATTTTAAACAGCATGTCGCACAGCCAACTTATAACAGAGGACACACCTTGGACCTGGTCATAACCTACGGCCTGTCCGTTGGTGTGTCCTCTGTTGTTGACCTGGCTGTGTCAGACCACTTCTGTGTGTATTTTAACATCGCCAGTTTTAATCAACAAGCAGCCCCGGTGAGAATAGTGAGGAAACGCTACCTAACTTCTAAGGTCGCTGCAAATTTTATTGAGATTTTTAAGAGCACTCCTGCTGACATTTTACCTGCG
This sequence comes from Idiotropiscis lumnitzeri, assembly GCF_059441095.1. Classification (NCBI taxonomy): domain Eukaryota; kingdom Metazoa; phylum Chordata; class Actinopteri; order Syngnathiformes; family Syngnathidae; genus Idiotropiscis; species Idiotropiscis lumnitzeri. The sequence continues at coordinate 11,964,059 of NC_142411.1, forward strand.
CCTTGTGATTTTATTGTTGATAATTTTAATAGGGTTTTAAAATCAACATTATACTCGGTTGCTCCACTTTTAACAAAAAACATAAAAATCAAGACGATACCTCCGTGGAGAAATGATTTAATTAAGAAATCAAAAAGAAAATGCAGGAGTGCACAAAGGAGGTGGAGGTGGAGAAAGAGCAACCTTATAGTTCATTATCAAATATTATGTCAACAATTCAAATCCTACAATAAAACAGTTAAACTGGCAAGAAAGTCTTACTTCTCAAATCTCATTACAATTAATAAAAACAACCCTAAATATCTCTTCTCCACCTTCGATCTTTTAACCAGCTCTGATCTTAAAAAGTCCTCTCTGACATCGACAGACGCTCTCTGTGAGGACTTTGCAGACCACTTCAGAAGTAAAATCGATGACATAAAATGCAGTCTTTTAGCTCGTCAAAACGTAAATTTTATTAACGCTGGACAGTCATTTTTACCAGAGGAAACACTGGAAAGTTTTGCCCTGGTTGATGCAAGGACACTTGGTTGAGTTTTCTCCCAGGTAAATCAAACAACCTGCCTTTTAGATCCCATTCCCACATGTCAATTCAAGTCAAGTCAATTTTATTTGTATAGCCCTTAATCACAGACAGTCTCAAAGGGCTTTACATAGCCACAATCGACATCCCCGATCTTAACCCCCAGGAGGGCAAGGAAAAACTCACAAAACCTCATTAGGGGAAAGGTGAGAAACCTTGAGAAGGGACCACAGATGGGGGAATCCCCCTTCCAGGATGACCAGGCTGCAATGGATGCCAACTGGGCAACATTTGACACATACAATGATGCTATGCAATAATAGATGAGATAATATAAGAGTCAATTGAATGAAGTGCTGCAGGAAGATGACTTCAGTGGAGTGGGTCCTTATCCAGGGCCGTAATATCCATGGCAGCATATCCGAAGATGAGCCTTCGATCTTGTACCAGTCAGTTGGTGTAAATTCAGTACAGCCACTTCCAAGTGAATCGCCATCACCTAATTCTGGGAATTGGGAACAGAAAAGAAAGAACAGAAATAGCAAACAGGCCAACAAGTAGTTCAATGAAGTGCTGAAATATAAGGAAATCAGAAAAGGCGCTGCATGAAGACGACTTCGGCAGAGCAGGTCCCTTCCCGGTTCGTCAGTTCCATAATCTTCAAAGCATGTCCCCATCACCTAATTCCCAAGCAGGGGAAGGAGGGGGCAGAAAAGAGAAGAACAGGCAGTAAACAGGCCAACAAATAATTAAATTAGATGCTAAAGTATATAAATAAATTGATCAAATGTCGCGCTGCAGGAAGACGACATCACTGGAACAGGTGCATGCCCAGTTGGTCAATACCTTAAACTTCCTAGTGGGTCACCGTCACCTAATCCCCCAGCCGGGGGAAAAGGGGGCAGAAAAGAAAACAAAAGAAAAAAAAGCGGCAGTAAACAGGCCAACAAATATTTCAGCTAAATGCACAAGAGTATAAATGCGTCTTTAATAGTGTTTTGAACATTTCTACTGAGGTGGCGCCTCTAATATCTGAGGGTAGTGCATTCCAAAGCATTGGTGCCCGAATAGAGAACGCTCTCGAACCTGCGGACTTCTTTTTGGCTCGCGGGATCACTAAAAGACCAGCATTTTGTGAGCGAAGGTTTCGGGACGGAACATATGGTACCACGAGGTCAACGAGATAAGAAGGTGCTAAGCCGTGCAATATTTTAAAAGTAAGTAGCAGAACTTTAAAATCACATCTCAAGTGGACCGGAAGCCAATGCAAATTGGCTAATATCGGGGTAATATGATCAAACTTTCTCGTCTTAGTTAAGAGTCTAGCTGCTGCATTTTGAACTAACTGCAGACTTTTAATACTCGACATGGGGAGACCCGAGAGCAAAGCGTTACAATAGTCGAGGCGAGACGTAACAAACGCATGGATTAAGATTTCCGCGTCACACGTTGATAGAATTGGGCGAATTTTAGCAATGTTACGCAGATGAAAAAACGCAGTTCGAGTAATATTTTTAATGTGCATTTGAAAAGACATAGTTGCATCAAATATAACACCGAGATTTTTTGTTGAATCCTTTTGGATAATATTACATTTATCGATATTCAGAGTGGTGTCTTTGAAAAGGTACCGATGACGCGCTGGTCCAATGATGAGCATCTCGGTTTTATCTGAGTTAAGACGCAAAAAATTGAAAGACATCCATTGTTTAATTTCGGCAAGGCACGCCTCTAATTTATAGCAGTCGCGCGGATTCGTTATATCCAACGGCATGTATAATTGCGTATCATCAGCATAACAGTGAAAACTAATGTTATATTTCCGTATAATATCACCAAGCGGTAGCATATAGATCCTAAACAATAGAGGTCCAAGTACCGATCCCTGCGGAACTCCACATGTGATCTTACAAAGATCCGAAGTCGTATTGCCATGAATTACACGGTGCGTCCTCTCCGACAGATACGAATTAAACCAAGAAAGCGCTGAACCTGAAATGCCAACACACGTTTCAAGGCGTTTTAATAATATGTTATGATCAACAGTATCAAAAGCGGCACTAAGATCGAGTAAGAGTAATATTGATGAGGTGTCGGCGTCCATAGCTATGAGAAGATCATTAGTAACTTTAGCAAGGGCCGTCTCAGTAGAGTGGTCGGCTCTAAAACCCGATTGGAAAGGTTCAAATTGATTATTAGCAGTCATATATTCATTAAGTTGTTGCGCTACGACTTTTTCAAGAATTTTTGCAATAAACGGAAGATTTGAAACCGGCCTATAGTTGATGAGACTCTCTGGGTCAAGGTTTGGTTGCTTAAGTAACGGTCGGATAACGGCGGTCCTAAAAGCTGCTGGTACTACACCCGTGGTAAGTGATAGATTAATTATATTTAAAACAGACGGTCCTAGGGTCGTAAACAGTTCTTTAATTAGTTTGCCAGGAAGCGGATCAAGCACACAAGTTGTCGGTTTTGCCGCACTAACCAATTTTGTTAGGCTCTCAAGAGATATTTTTTTAAATTGACATAAGGTTATCGGACAGTTACCAGCCCTAATGTCCCTATTAACACCATTTATCGCGGAATTCGACGGAATTTTAAGAACAGTGTCTTTAATCTCATCACGAATACATTCTATCTTCTGAGTAAAAAATTGCATAAAATCGTGAGCTGAATAGGAAGAGCTATCCGAGGTTGGTCGCTGTTGCGTTAGCATTGCTACGGTATCAAATAAATATTTAGGGTTGTTTTTATGTAAGACAATTAATCTAGAATAATAATTAGTTTTGGCTAGATTAAGCGCTTCTTTGTATATTAGTAAACTATCGTACCATGCCTGACGGAAGACCTCAAGTTTGGTCGCACGCCATTTGCGCTCAAGCTTCCTACAAGATCGTTTCAGTACGCGCGTTTCCTCTGTAAACCACGGAGTAAGCCTCTTTGGACGAGTTTTAGTTTTTAAAGGCGCGACGGAGTCAAGCGCATTTAACAAAGCGACATTAAAGTTGTTTGTGAGATCATCAATCGTACCAATATAATTAGGAAACGAAGCAGTTGCTAAAGGGAGTAGCTCAGAGAACGCAACGATGGTTGAGGAGCTAATGTTACGGCTGCTATAATTTTGATTATGGTCAGAACGATGACAGTGAGCCAAGACTTCAAATTTGATAAAGTAATGGTCAGATATAGCACTGGTATATGGTAATACAATTATTTTTGAAGATGCTAAGCCTCGGGTTAATACCAAATCTAGCGTATTGCCATTTATATGCGTTGCTTCATTTATTATTTGCGTGAAACCAAACATATCAATGATTGTCCGAAACGCCACAGTAAGTGGTTCCGATGGGAGATTCATATGAATGTTGAAGTCGCCCATGATAAGTATATTATCCGCATGAGTTACTAAATCAGCTACGAATTCAGAAAATTCATCTAAAAAGCCGGAGTAAGAGCCAGGTGGACGATAAAGAACGGCAAGATAAAACGCCAGCTCGGCTGAGGATCGCATAATGAGAACTTCAAATGTTTTAAAGGAATTGCTAAAACGAGGACTAAGTTTTAGGTTAGATTCGGAAATGAGGGCTACACCCCCGCCTTTCTTTTGAGGGCGCGCAACATGCGAGCTCACGAAGTTTGGAGGCGAAGCCTCATTTAGCGGTAAAAACTGATTCGGTTTTAACCAGGTCTCGCAAAGACCAATCATGTTAAGATTATGGTCTCTAATAAGGTCATTAACTAACAAGGCTTTCGATGAAAGCGATCTAATATTTAAAAAACCGAGTTTCAGTAAAATAGGTCTATCTAAGTTATTCCGCGCAACAGGACTCCTGGTCATAATATTAAGGAGATTGCCTTGCCTAGGTCCCGGATTGTACCTTGAGCGACTATAAACGCGGCGAGAAATTCTGACGGTCGGAATCCGATAGTTATTTACCAGCTTTCGAGTGCTATTATTTTGAGAGAACGGCTCGTCGTCAATAAAACCGACCGAGGAGGAATGCTTAAACCCATCATGTATTGCCACCTCAGTAGAAATTATATCAGTATGAGATGTAACAGCGTATGGTGTGTAGCGCTCAAATCTGGAAGAAAAGCTATGTGTGTTGTCTAAGTCTAGCATAGCGCTAGTTAGCTCTATCCTTACAGACTCCATACCCTTCCTTACAGGCTCACTATTCGCCTGCAGCCCGACCTGCTCTTATATGAATAGTCATGGAAGGCTCAAACAATAATCTATGTTTCTAGAAAGAGTGATGGCGCCTTCCCAGTTAGGGTGAAGGCCGTCCATCCTCAGCAGGTCGGGTCGGCCCCAGAAAGAAGGCCAGTTATCTATAAACTGCAGTCCCTGCTTACTACAAAAACTAGCCAGCCACTTATTTAGCGAGAATAATCTACTAAACCTCTCATCATTGCCTCTCGCATAAAAAGCTTTTTATGGATTTTTTGAGGAACAGATTTTAAATATAGTTAATTGCTCTCTTCAGACGGGTGTCTTCCCCACTGCCTTTAAAACGGCGGTGGTTAAGCCCCCTCTGAAAAAGAGCAATTCAGACCCCAGTGTTTTCAATAATTACAGACCTGTATCCAACTTACCATTTTAAGTAAGATTTGAGAAAAAATGTTTTTTCTACAGTTGATGTCATGACCCGTGTCGGGCATGTCAGGTTTTAGCTGTTATTGTCACGCACCAGGCCATGTGTTGTTTGTTTTTGTCAGCTGAGTGGGGGGCGTCTCCTTCAGCGCTCGTTCCCGCCCTGTCTCGTCCGGCTGAGGAGACGCACCCACCAGCCACACACCGGTTCCCCATTAGCCTCACACCTGACTCCCATCTGCTCCTCTAATCATCGGACTATTTAAGCACCCCGTGCCGACGGTTCGGCGTCGGTGCACTGCCCCATTTGCGGACATCACTGCCCTTGCCTTGTCTGCTCTCTCTACACCCTCTATCCGCGTTCGTCCCGATTGCTCGTTCCCCAGTTCTCGTTCACGTTCCTAGTTCACAGCTCATGTTACTTGTCACTGTTCCTGTTTCATTGTCCCGTTTAGTTCTGTCCCGTCGTGTTTTGTTCGTCCTCGTCGTTTCGTTCATTTGTTTCCAAGTCCCTTGTTTGCCTTTGTTTGTTTTGTTAATTAAACTCCCTTCAAGTTACCCTTGCCTTGGCTTCCCCGCATCTTTGGGTCCTCCCCGCTACCTCGCCTACCAGCGAGCCTGACAGAATGCACCGACCAAAAAAGGACCCGGCGAGAAGCTCACGGCGGCGTCACGGCCGCTCGGACTACCACCCTCATCAGCCTGCCAACCAGCCCCGTGCCCTTCCCGTAGGTTCAGCCTTCCGTACCTCGTCTGTCTCTTCTCCTTCGTCTCTGGGTGATGTTAACGACTACCCCCCTGTCATCCCTCACCACCTTATTATAGACTCCGATTACGAAGACGATTTAGAGCACCATGCCCTTGCACCCCCTCACTTTTTGATTGTTTCCGATTTAGCCGATGATTTTGAGCACCATGCTCCTCACTTTTTGGTCGCCTCGGATCACGAGGACGACTTCGAGTACATTTACAATCTTTTAGACCCCCACCTTCCTCCCCCCGAACAATTCCTGACACATTTTCCGTTTGAGTTTTCTGAGACCACCTCCCACCCTACCACGCGCGCTTCACGCCCCAAGTCACGTAAGTCACGGCCACCTCGTCCACCGTCGGTTTCTGCACCTGGGCACGTTCCCCCGGTGTTCCATAGTCCACGCTCACCGGCACCCGTAGTCTCGGTTCCTCGTGTCTCCCGTTCCCCGGAATCCCTATGGCGGCAGGCTGATAGAGATCAGGCCCCCCGGCTCGGCTGCGCCTGAGCCGCCTGCTGCGCCCGGCCCGCCTCCGGCTCCTCGTCAGCTGCTGAGACCCGTTCCGGTTCCCCGCCAGCTGCTGAGTCCCGTTCCGGCTCCCCGCCAGCTGCTGACTTCTGTTCCGGCTCCTCGCCAGCTGCTGAGCCCCGTTCCGGCTCCCCGCCAGCTGCTGAGCCCCGTTCCGGCTCCTCGCCAGCTGCTGAGCCCCGTTCCGGCTCCTCGCCAGCTGCTGAGCCCCGTTCCGGCCCCTAGCCAGCTGCTGAGCCCCGTTCCGGCGCCTCGCCAGCGCTTCAAGTCCCTGTTTCGGCGGAGCACGCCTTGCGTCCGCCCCAAGTTCACGTTCCGGCGGAGCACGCCTTGCGTCCGCCCCACGTCCACATTCCGGCGGAGCACGCCCTGCGTCCGCCCCAAGTCCACGTTCCAGCGGAGCTCGCCTTGCGTCCGCCCCAAGTCCATGTTCCGACGGAGCACGTCCTGCGTCCGTCCCAGGTTCACGTTTCAGTGGAGCACGTCTTGCGTCCGCCCCAAGTTCACGTTCCAGCGGAGCATGTCTTGCGTCCGCCCCAAGTCCACGTTCCAGCGGAGCACGCCCTGCGTCCGCCCCAAGTCCATGTTCCGACGAAGCACGTCCTGCGTCCGTCCCAAGTTCACGTTCCGGCGGAGCACGCCCTGCGTCTGCCCCAAGTCCACGTTTCAGCGGAATACGCCCTGCGTGCGTCCCAAGTTCCTGCCTCGGCGTTGGCTGACGACCCTCCGCCGCTTCTCGCCTCTTCCTCGGCGGCGCCTGACGACCCGCCGCCGCTCCAGGTTCCTGCCTCGGCGGTGGACGACGACACGCCGCCGCTCCAGGTTCCTGCCTCGGCGGTGGACGACGACACGCCGCCGCTTCTCGTTCCTGCCTCGGCGGCACCCGACGACCCGCCGCCGCTTCTCGTCTCGGCCTCGGCGGCGTTCGACGACCCGCCGTCGCTCCCGATTCCTGCCTCGGCGGTGGACGACGACCCGCAGCCGCTCCAAGTTCCAGTCTCGGCTGCGTCTGACCAATCGCCGCTCCAAGTTCCGGTCTCAGCTGCGCCCGGTCCGTTGCTGCTCCAAGATCCTGTCTCGGCTTAGCCCGTCCGGCTGCTGCCCCAAGTTCCTGTCTCGGCTGCGTCCGGCCCGCCGCCGCTCCAAGTTCCGGTCTCGGCTGCGCCCGGCCCGCCGCCGCTCCAAGTTCCTGCCTCGGCTGCGCCCGCCCCGTCGCCGCTCCAAGTTCCTGTCTCAGCTGCGCCCGGCCCGCCGCCGCTCCAAGTTCCGGTCTCGACTGCGTCTGGTCCGTTGCCGCTCCAAGCTCCTGTCTCGGCTGCGCCCGACGGTCCGCCGCCGCTCCAAGTTCCTACCTCGGCTGCGCCCGCCCCGTCGCCGCTCCAAGTTCCTGTCTCAGCTGCGCCCGGCCCGCCGCCGCTCCAAGTTCCAGTCTCGACTGCGTCTGGTCCGTTGCCGCTTCTCGCCTCAGCCTCGGCGGCGCACTCCGTGTGGCGATCTGGGCCTCCCGGACGTCCGCCGGAATGGCCACAATTGGACTACCTGGTCTGGCCTCCCGGACGGCCGCCTGAAGGGCCACGAAGGGACTCACTAGTCTGGCCTCCCGGACACGGGGTGTGGTCCCACCTCCCGACCCCTTCCGCCCACCCTCGTTCTTGGACATTGTTTTTGTTTTGTCTGTTTTGTTTGGGACGTCTGGGATTCGTCCCTTCAGTGGGGGGTACTGTCATGACCCGTGTCGGGCATGTCAGGTTTTAGCTGTTATTTTCACGCACCAGGCGATGTGTTGTTTGTTTTTGTCAGCTGAGTGCGGGGCGTCTCCTTCAGCGCTCGTTCCCGCCCTGTCTCGTCCGGCTGAGGAGACGCACCCACCAGCCACACACCGGTTCCCCATTAGCCTCACACCTGACTCCCATCTGCTCCTCTAATCATCTGACTATTTAAGCACCCCGTGCCGACGGTTCGGCGTCGGTGCACTGCCCCATTTGCGGACATCACTGCCCTTGCCTTATCTACTCTCTCTACACCCTCTATCCACGTTCATCCCGATTGCTCGTTCCCCAGTTCTCGTTCACGTTCACGTTCCTAGTTCACAGCTCATGTTACTTGTCACTGTTCCTGTTTCATAGTCCCGTTTAGTTCTGTCCCGTCGTGTTTTGTTCGTCCTCGTCGTTTCGTTCATTTGTTTCCAAGTCCCTTGTTTGCCTTTTGTTAATTAAACTCCCTTCACAACGGTGATGACATGGACTTGAAGACTCACGACAATGATGACGTGGACTTGACTTATGACAATGACGTGGACTGGAAGACTCACGATGATGACGTGGACTTGAAGACTCACAACGATGACGTGGACTTAAAGACTCACGACGATGACGTGTACTTAGAGACTCACGACGGTAACGTGGACTTGAAGACTCACGACGATGACGTGGACTTGGACTGGGAGACTCACGACAGTGATGACGTGGACTTAGAGACTTAGGGCGATGATGACGTTGACTTAGAGACTCATGAGGATGATGACTGGACTGGAAGTCTAACAACGGTGATGATGTGGACTTGAAGACTCACGGTATTTGTGACGTGGACTTGAGGACTCACGATAACATGAACTGGAACACTCACGACGACGATAACGTGGACTTAGAGACTCATGACGATGATGACATGGACTGGAAGTCTCACGATGAGGATGATGTGGACTTGAAGACAAATGGCGATTGTGACGTGGACTTGACGACTCACGACGAAGATAATGTGGACTTGAAGAATCACGACGATGACGTGGACTTAGTGACTTACGACAGTGATGACGTGGACTGGAAGACTCACGACGGTGATGACGTGGACTTGAAGACTCTCGACGGTTGAAAAATATGTGATTAACCTGTGCTGGTTGGAGTTTGCAAATCATTGCTGTGAGCCCGGATAGAACTCCAATAATGAGGAGCTTGGGTTTTCTGGTCTTTAATAAGGTTGAAGTCACAGTACACACGTCTTGATGCTTCAAATGAAAATATTTGTGTGGTTTTGTCTCACGCACAACTCAAAGCAGGATAGAAATGTGGACTATAACTTGAATAAACGTAACTTGCTAAACAGAACTGACACAGATCTCGCCGCGTCTCTCCTTCTTCCTCCTTCCTATGCGCGCGCGCACACACACACACCCACCCCCACACACACCCACACACACACACACACGCTACGTGAGTCGGAGCGCTAAGCTCCGCCCTCTTAAAGGAGCCAGTGTCGCAGTCTCAGAGCAGCCTTTTCTACAGCCGCCCTCATATTCACCTGTGAATATGAACAACAGAAAAGGATACACAAAGGGTGATTAATCGTCCTCCGGCAGAGCAGGTAGGCTGATGAATCTAGCCACTGGTTGGACGTAAGTTCTTCCCTTAACAGCGACTTCAGCTGATCTGATTCGAGTGTCTGGTCCAGGAAAGACCTCTGAAGTTTGTTACCTGGTCACAGAGAATCTCCTTGGGTTTCCCTCATCTGGCAATAAAGCATCTCAGGGCCATTAGGAACGTATCTGTGTCCATACTAGGAATCAGGTCGAGGTGGACCGCTCTAGTGGTTAGACATTTGAATATTATCCCCCAACTCTTTTCTTTCCTGTGTCCAATCTTGAAGGTGTATGCCCCAAAACAATCCTGTGGAATAGAATGCAGGTTTGAAGAGACGCAGTCTGGCAGGAGGGAGGTCCGCCATCCGTGGAGGATTTGGTTGCCCTTTCCACTTCTTGCACTCCACACAGGATCTCTGGTGCCGGCGTACGGCTTTACCTCCACGTAGCACCCAGTGCTTCCTCTTGATTTCAGCAAACACTCGTTCTGGAACGGAATGCTGTAGCTTTACATCAGGGGTGTTCACACTTTTACAGCATGCGAGCTACTTATATAATGATCAAGGCAAAATGATCTACCTACTATAAAAATGCAAATTTATATACAGTGAACCCCCGCTACTTCGCGGTTCACCTTTCGCGGGTTCAGTGCTTCGCGGGTCTAAAAAATATTCGGGAGCATTGTAGTTTCGCCGAGCGGCACAAGGGGGCGGTGAAGCGGTTAGACGGCCGGCGTGCGCCGAAGAGGAGAGTGGACGAAGAAGAGAGTGGCCGAAGAAGAGCAGGTTCCCCCGGACACGATTGGTGGCGACGGACACGATCGGACACCGTGCGTGAGCTCCGAAGGAGACCGGCCGGCGTGTGTGGCTGTCAAGCCGAAGATAAACAACTTCCGCCCGGGCACTCGCGCGGCGACATTTGGCTTCGTTCGGGACCGTGCGTGAGCTCCGAAGGAGACCGGCCGGCGTGCGTGGTAGTTAAGCCGAATAGGAGCACCTTCCGCCCGGGCAATGGCGGAGAGCGAGGCTGTCAGTTATGAATGAATAAATAAATAAATGAAGAATGCCACCTTTCATTTCACTGTCATGATCCGTGCCTGTCATGCCGTGTGTGTTTTTGTTTTTTCAGCTGTGTGGGCGTTCCTCCAGCGATCATCTCGCGCCATGCCATCAGCTGCTGCGAGACGCGCTGATTACACTGACTATATTGTGATTATAATAAATATTGTAACGTTGTATAATAAATCAGGCCAATTTGTCCATCAGCGAACGCTTTTATTATTAAGCCAAAAACGGCTGCTGTTGGCCGCAACCACGCCGATCAGAGGGAGAGCAACACAACGACAACAACCCGGGAGGAAGGATACAACCTCAACGTGGTCTCCCAAAACAAACTAAAGGTGAACGGGTGGAAATGAGGAGCTAGCCGCCAAAAACAGGACAAACCAAAACAAAAAAAAACAAAGCGAATACTCTAAAGACAAAAAGAAATACTCAGCCACCTGGGGAACACTAAATAACAATATATACAATAACAAATGACAACTAACCTAGACGAGGTTAGAGGACTACCTCGAATTACTAGAGCCAGGAAAGACTTACGTGGACGCTATCGACACAACACAGGAAAATTCACGATACGAAATGCGCACTGGGAGATGGCAACTGGACACAATATTCCGACGACTAGCTCCTCTGTCTCCAGCGCTTAAGAAGCCCACTAACAATGATGACCATCAGGTGTGCACTGGAGACTCCACCCATTCCAATGACTGAAAGAAAAAAGAACAGATCTCACAACTAGCTGGATCACAACAGTACCCCCCCCTCAACAGACGCCTCTCGGCGACTTACTAGGACGTAAGGGATGGAGAGAGTGGAAGTCCCGGACAAGCGACGGAACCAGGATCCAGGAGCGGGGGACCCAAGAACGCTCCTCCGGCCGGTAGCCCTCCCAGTCGACCAAATACTGCATATCCCTACCACTCCTTCTGGAGTCTAAAATGGTCTTCACATTGTAGACTGGCTCACCGTCAATCACACGAGGAGGAGGAGGAGGCACAGGATCAGGACAAAGACTGCTGGAGAAGACAGGCTTGAGCAGTGAGACATGAAACACAGGGTGAACCTTGAGGGATGGAGGCAGCTGGAGTTTGACGGCCACATGATTAACCACAGTCTCAAATTTGAATGGGCCAGTGAATCTAGGACCCAACTTCCTGGAAACGCCAGCCAGGCGCAGGTCCCGCGTAAAAAGCCACACCTCCTGACCCAGACGATAAACAGGAGCTGGCACTCAACGCGGATCCGCCAACCACTGATTGCGAGCAGAAGTGCGAGACAAGGCAGCACGTGCATCCCGCCAGGCACGATGGGCTCGCCGAAGATGCCAGTGGACCGAAGGGATAGAGACATCAGCCTCCTGCGAGGGAACGAATGGGGGCTGGAACCCGTAAGCCGACTTGAACGGTGATATACCAGTGGCTGAACAGACGAGGGAGTTGTGGGCGTACTCAACCCAAGGAAGGTGGGAAGACCGGGAGGAAGGGTGACGATGGCAGACAGTGCAGAGCAGCCCCCAGGTCCTGGTTTGCCCACTCGGTTTGACCATTGGACTGGGGATGAAAGCCGGATGACAGGCTCGCAGATGCTCCCAAGGCCTTGCAGAAGGCCCTCCAGACCAGGGAAGTAAACTGCGGTCCCCTGTCCGAGATGATGTCGCTGGGGATGCCATGGAGACGGAAAACGTCTATAACCAACAGGTCCGCAGTCTCCCGGGCCGTGGGCAACTTGGGAAGGGCGATGAAGTGGACCATCTTGGAAAACCTGTCCACCACCGTGAGAACGACAGTGTTGCCACAGGACAGGGGAAGACCAGTGACAAAATCCAGAGCGATGTGTGACCATGGACGGGAGGGAACAGGGAGTGGATGAAGAAACCCAGCCGGAGCGCAATGCAATGGCTTGTTGTGGGAACATACGGAGCTAGCTGCGACAAACTTTTACATCCTTGTTAAGTCCAGGCCACCAGAACCTCTGGGAGACAAGGAACTGTGTTCTGGTGACACCTGGGTGGCAAGCCACCTTAGAGTCATGTCCCCAAGTGAGTACCTCAGGACGTAGGCCGACAGGAACGAACAGCTTGCCTTCGGGACATCCTTCCGGAACTGGCGTCTCCCTTGCAGCGTCTGTTACTTTCCGCTCCACCTCCCACTCAAGGGCACCAACAACTCTGGCCGCAGGCACAATGGGTTCCGGTACCCGATCCTTTGTGTCAGGGCTGTGGATCCTGGACAGGGCATCAGGTTTAATATTCTGCGAGCCTGGTCGGTAGGAAATAGTGAAGTCAAAACGGGTGAGAAACAGGGCCCAACGTGCCTGCCGGGAATTCAGTCTTTTTGCAGAGCGAATTAGGAAAGGTTCTTATGGTTTGTGAAGACCTGGAATGGTGTCTTAGCCCCCTCCAGCCAGTGCCTCCATTCTTGCAGTGCGAGAACGATGGCCAGAAGCTCCCTATTACCAACATCATAGTTACTTTCCGCTGGACTGAGGCGACGCGAGAAGAAGGCACAGGGGTGCAGCTTCTGGTCGACTGGGGATCGCTGGGAAAGGACCAACCTCACTCCTGAATCCGATACGTCAACCTCAACAAAAGAAATGGGAAAAATAAGTACTGGAGATATTGTAAACAATTGCTTCAATGTTTTAAAAGCAGATTCGGCCTCTGGGGTCCACAAGAAGGGTACATTTGTGGATGTTAGCCTTGTCAGAGGTTTCGCCTTGCAGCTGTTAAGGTTCGCTGGAAGGCGAGGTGGAGGAGGACCCAAAAGGCAGGGAAGCCAGGCAAAGGGTAACTTGAAGGGGATTTAATTAGTGAACTTAATAGGGCAAACAAGGTGCTAGGAGAAACAAACAGTTCAAAGTGCAAAATAACAAAGTTGAACATAACGTGACTAGACGGAACAAAACTTGACGAGGAACAGGGACCGTGACAAATAACTATGGGCATAAACGGTAACCGAGAGCAACAGGGATTTCGTAGCAACAGGCAAAAAGGGGACAATGCACCGACCCCAAACAGTCGGCCCGGGCTGTTTAAATAGTCCTGGTAACGAGAGTCAATGTGCAACAGGTGTGTGGCTGATGAGAGACCGGTGTGTGGTTGGTGGGCGCGTCTCTCCAGCCATGACGCCGTGAGACGGAATGAACGCTGGAGGAAACGCCCCCACTCGGCTGGGACAACAAACAAAAGACATGGCATGATTGAAAACGGGACGTGACAAAAACAAACAAAGACTTGACATGACCGAACGGGTCATGACAGCAGCTGTAATTGCGTATGAAGCGCCGATAAAAATTGGCAAATCCAAGAAACCTCTGCAAGTGCTTTCTTAATGTCGGAGAAGGCCACGCGACCACAGCCTGTATCTTGGCAGGATCGGCTTTAAGGTGGGCCTTCTCCACAATGAACCCCAGAAATTGCACGGAAGCTGTTATGTATTGATTGTAGTCGTTGCTCGTCGAGAATGCAGCGGTGCCCCCTGGGTAACTTGTTGATGACGTAAGTTGTTGTTGAGTGCGGAACAAAAATATACAGACGTAGTTGAAATGGCTTCCTGTCTCCCGAGTCTTTACTTTGGATATTAACCCTCCTACCCAAGTTATAACAAACTGGCGACGAGGTACGGCCCTGCGCTGATTGTTTTTGGCCGTGAGCCGACGTTGTCGAGTTTTTTTTTTCTCGCCGAGTGTGCGGCGCGTCGTCGCGGCTAACCGAACGGCTAACTGCCGCCTCCGTCTTTCGGGAGTCGCCGCTGCCTCGGAGGAGGAGGGATCCCCGCGGTGGACGTGTGGAGTGTTCGTTGCTGAAGGAGGAGGAGAAATCTCCGGGAAAAAGAGAAAGAAAAAAAAAAAAGACATTTTCCGGAACTAACTGTTGAAGGAATATAACCGAGGATGGCTCTGGTCGGACATATGGGGCCATTTGACGAAACTGAGGAACAATGGACTTCATACACTGAGAGGTTTGAATACTTTATTCTGGCTAACAAGATAGAAGAGAATCTTGTCGTTCCAACGATCCTAAGTATTGTGGGAGGAAAGACATTCAACCTACTGCGTAGTCTTGTTCAACCTGACAAGCCAGGGAACAAGACTTATGTCGAGATTGTGACTATACTGAAAAATCATTATGCACCAAAACCGTTGGTCATAGCAGAGAGGTTTAGATTCCATAAGAGAAACCAGGAAGAGGGGGAATCTGTTTCACAATTTGTAGCTGTATTGAAACAGTTATCTGAACATTGTGAATTTGGACTTTCACTAAATGACACTATACGTGACCGGCTGGTGTGTGGTCTGCGCTGTGAGTCAATTCAAAAACGACTATTGACAGAAGCTAACCTGCGACTGGAGAAGGCGGTGGAAATTAGCACATCAATGGAGATGGCTACCAAAGAAGCACAGTTGTTAAGCACTTCCACCCAAATACACAAGGTGGCAACGGAATTTACAAAGAAAACAGCATCAAACCAACCCTGTCATCGTTGCGGAAAATCAGGGCATCAGCCAACAGAGTGCTGGTGTAAGGACTTGGACTGTAGAAATTGTGGTAAGAAGGGCCACATTGAACGTGTCTGTAGAAGTAAGAAGATTCAGTCACACAAACAACATAATGAGAGACAAAGAGTTGGTGTAACCCGGAAGAAATATGTAAATAAGATGGTACATGAAGAGGATGGACACAGTGATTGTGAGTCAGAAGGAGATACAGTACATGTCTTATCTGTTATGGATGACCCGGATGATGGATATTGGGTCACACCGTTACTTGAGAATGTGCCAGTCCGAATGCAGCTGGACACGGGTGCACGTGTGTCCATGATATCGGAAGTTGTTTACAAAGAAAAATTCCAACACCTTGTCCTCCAAAAGACTAGACTGAAGTTAAGAACATACACTGGTGCGCCTGTCCCAGTGCTAGGAGTTGTGTATGTGATGGTGGAACATAACAAACAGAAAAAGACTCTTCCCTTGTATGTTGTAAAAGGAAATTATCCAGCTTTGCTGGGCCGCTGGTGGCTCAAGAAGATCAAATTGAATTGGCAACAAGTGTTCATAATCAGGGAAGGAGAAACAACCTGCCTACAGAAGATCTTGAAAAAGCATTCCAAGGTTTTTGATGGTGAACTTGGCAGCATGAAAGACATTACTGTTACGCTGAAGGTTAAACCTGGGAGTTCCCCAAGGTGTCCAAAAGCTAGACCCGTCCCATATGCCATCAAACCGAAAGTGGAAGCAGAATTGGATAGATTGGTAAAGAGTGGGGTCCTAGCCCCTGTAAGCACAAGTGACTGGGCTACCCCAATTGTTCCTGTCATAAAAAAAGATGTCAGTCCCAGAATTTGTGGTGATTTCAAAGTCACTTTGAATCCAGTTTTGTCAATTGAAAAGTATCCATTACCCCTCATTGATGATCTTTTCTCATGCCTGGCTGGAGGGAAGAAATTCAGCAAAATTGACTTATCGCAAGCATACCTCCAAATGAATGTGGAACGTGAGTCACAGGAGCTGTTGACCATTGTGACTCACAAAGGACTTTACCGGTATCAGAGACTCCCTTTCGGAATCACCTCTGCTCCAGCACTGTTCCAAAGGGCAATGGACCAGATACTGAGTGGTCTTTCTGGGGTTCAGTACTACCTGGATGACCTGCTTATCACCGGACCTGATGAACAGTCCCATTTACAAAATCTGGACGCGACCCTACAGCGACTGGAAGAATATGGATTGAAGGTCAGACGAGACAAATGTGAATTTTTCAGACCAAATGTTGAATATTTAGGACATGTGATTGACAGCACAGGACTGCACAAAGCACCGTCAAAGGTAAAGGCTATTGTAGAGGCTCCAGCTCCCAAGAATGTGACCCAGTTGAGATCTTTTCTGGGGTTGTTGACATATTATGCCAAGTTTGTGCCCAACCTTGCGAATATGTTAAAACCACTACATGTGCTACTTAATAAAACCACGCCATGGAAGTGGACGGCCAGATGTGAGTCGGCATTCCAGAATGTGAAGACGGCCCTTGTCGACTCTCGGGCCCTCGCCCATTTTGACCCCAAACTCCCTCTTCAGCTGGCTTGTGATGCTTCGCCTTACGGGGTGGGTGCTGTCGTGTCACATATCATGCCGTCTGGGGAAGAGAGACCGATTGCTTTTGCGTCAAGGACGCTTAACAAGGCGGAAAGCAATTATGCACAGATTGAGCGTGAGGCACTTTCTATAGTCTTTGGAGTAAAAAAATTTCATCAGTACCTATATGGCAGGAAATTCACGCTTCTGACAGACCATCGACCCCTGACCTCTATTTTTGGTTCGCATAAGGGCATTCCGTCACTGGCAGCCAGTCGCATGCAGCGTTGGGCTCTGCTGTTATCTGCCCACCAGTATGTCATCAAGTATAGGAAGTCGGACCTTCATCAGAATGCTGACGGGCTTTCGAGACTCCCCTTGCCTGTCACACGCCCAGAGCCTGCGAACGCCGAAGTGTTTTACTTCGAGGAATTGTCTGTTACTCCAGTTACCTCGACGCAGGTGAAGAAAAAGACTCGCACTGACCCAGTCTTGTCCGAGATCGTGGATATCATCACTCGGGGAAGGGGAGGAGAGATGACACCAACCTTCAAGCCTTACTTAGTGAGACGAGATGAGCTTTCAGTCCAGAATGGATGCTTATTGTGGGGCTATCGTGTAATAATTCCACCACCCCTCAGAGAGAAACTACTTGCGGAGTTGCATGTTGGACACTGCGGTGTGGTTAGGATGAAGGAAATTGCACGCAGTTATTTTTGGTGGCCCGGCTTGGATGCAGCCATTGAGGAGAAAGCAAGATCGTGCATTGACTGCCAGAAATCGAGAAACCTCCCACAGCTTGCACCTTTACACCCATGGGACTGGCCTGAAGAACCGTGGCAAAGAGTCCATATTGATTTTGCTGGACCACTCGAGGGCCACATGCATAGCAAATGGCCTGAAGTCGCTGTCATGAAAAGCACCTCTTCAGAGAGAACTGTCGAAGAGTTAAGGTCTATGTTCTGCAGGTTTGGTCTTCCTCAACAGCTTGTCAGTGACAATGGCCCACAGCTGGTGTCGGAAGAGTTCCGAATGTTCATGGAAGAGAATGGTATTCAGCACATCAGGTCTGCACCGTATCATCCTGCTACAAATGGGCTTGCTGAAAGATTCATACAAACCATGAAGCAAGCGCTAAAGTCCTCCCCAAGTACCCAATCTCTAAACCGTCGCCTCAACAGATTTCTGTTGTCATACCGAAACACGCCCCATGCCACAACTAAGGTGTCTCCGGCCGCATCAATGTTCAAGAAAACACTCCGCACACGACTTGACCTCTTAAGACCTCAAAAGACAAAAGACATTGTTCATCACCAACAGGAAGCTCAAATGGGACAACGGGCGAAAGCCAAGTTACGGTCCTTAACGGCGGGGGATAAGGTTCTTGCTCGGAACTATGCCCGCGGTGATAAGTGGACACCTGCAACAGTTGTTGCGAAAACAGGCCCCGTATCATATACAGTGAAGACCCATGATCACCTCGTTTGGAGACGACATATTGATCAATTGCTCCTGGCTTCCGGCCCTGGGGAAGACTCATCTCGTGCTACGCCCTTCAATCCAGCGCCAGCGGTCTATCAAGAGCTACATCCACCTTCAGAGGAACCTCAGGAACAACCCTCTGAAATGGACAATGTCCACGGAACACCTAAACCTGCTCAGGGGACTATGCCCGGTACCCCTCTCAACCCAGGAGTCATTCAGCCATCTTCAACAGACACTGTAACTGACTTATTGATCGGTCGTACTTATCCTAAAAGACAAAGACGACCCCCTGACAGACTGACGTTGTAGTGTAGTGACTAACCCATTTTATGGGGCAGAATAATCCCCAGGGTTTAGTCCGGATTGAGGTAGTCCACCCTCTCTCCGTAGTTAGCGCCCGGTTTGAGGGCTAGTTAAAATTGTTGTGTGTTGAATCACAATCTTTACATGGTAAAAAAAAAAAATAAAAATAAAAAAATAATAATCAGGTTGACTTTTGCTAAGGGGACCTTAACAGTAAGGGGGAAGGAATATGTTATGTATTGATTGTAGTCGTTGCTCGTCGAGAATGCAGCGGTGCCCCCTGGGTAACTTGTTGATGACGTAAGTTGTTGTTGAGTGCGGAACAAAAATATACAGACGTAGTTGAAATGGCTTCCTGTCTCCCGAGTCTTTACTTTGGATATTAACCCTCCTACCCAAGTTATAACAGAAGCGGAGTGGAATTCACACTTCATGGCTTTGACAAATAGTCTGTTCTCCAAGCGCCTCTGGAGAACGAGTCGGACGTGCTGGATATGCTCCACCGGGTCTCTGGAGAAAATCAAAATATCGTCTAGATAAACAAAACAAAACTTATTCACCATGTCACGCAGAACATCATTGATTAAACACTGGAAAACTGCGGGTGCATTGGTGAGTCCAAACGGCATGACAACGTATTCAAACTGACCCAAAGTTGTATTAAACGCTGTCTTCCACTCGTCTCCCTCCCTTATTCGAACCACATGGTACGCATTACGCAGATCAAGCTTGGAGAAAACAGTTGCAGACTAAAGAATTAAATGCCGAATCCATTAACGGAAGAGTGTACCTATTCTTAACTGTAATCGCATTAAGACCCCGATAGTCAATACAGGGACGAAGGGTCTTGTCCTTCTTATCAGTAAAAAAGAAGCCCGCGCCAATTGGCGATGAAGAAGGCCGAATGAGGCCCGCAGCGAGCGAGGAGGAGATGTAATCCTGGAGCGCCCCTTGCTCAGGTTTGGTTAAATGATAAAGTCTAGAATTACGCAAAGTGGAATTAGGCACAAGATCAATGGCACAGTCATAAGGCCGGTGTGGAGGAAGGGACTGAGCCTTATCCTTACTGAATACTGAACGAAGATCATGATATTCTGGTGGTACTTTTGACAGATCAATCTCCTCCATAACATTCTTGACAAATGACTGAGCAAAAGAATTGGCCCCCATTAGGCAATGGGAATGACAAAACGGACTCATATTTTCTATCTGAGGTTTTTTTCCAATCAATGTGGGGATTATGTAATTTGAGCCAAATCAAGCCCAAAACAACTGGAGCTGACTTGGAAGGCATAACAAAAAAACGAATAGTTTCCTGATGATTGCCGAGCAAAACTAACGAAAGTGTCTCAGTCTTGTGGGTCACTACAGCCAGGAGACGCCCGTCAAGGTCTGCCACTTCTTTAGGAACATCAAGTTTGGTCATAGGACACTTAAGAAACTGAACCACTGAATCATCCAGAAAATGGTCGTCTGCGCCCGAGTCGATAAGAGCAGTAGCTTTGACACTAAGACCACCAAAAGAAACGACGCCATTCAGTTCAAGTCTCTGTCTGTTAGCGTCCAAAACAGTTTCTTTAAGTGCTTTTTCTGCCTTGGAGTACTCACAAGACCCAGCAGGAGGACTGGCGGTGTCAGACGACGGTCCAGATGTTGTACGCAACGGTTGATAAGTCTTTGCGCCGCCTCTGGGACCGCTGGAACCCCGGTTTGGCCTTGCGGGACAATTCGCAACCTGGTGTCCCTGAAGTCCGCAATACAGGCACATACGAAGCCGCATCCGTCTTGAGCGTTCGGCTGATAAAAGGCGACCGCCTCTAAGTTGCATTGGTTCCCCACCTGGTGTAGATGCAGCTCCTGAGAAGTGAAGGTCGCCCGGATTCCTCACAGGACCAGGTGCGTTCGGTGATGATCGGAGAACCCACGGACCACCAGATTCTTCTCCGCGATCCCTCACTCGTTCACGTAGCCGATTATCCAACCGGCTAGCCAGCCTAATAAATTCCTCCAATCCTGAAGTTTCATCCCGCGCCGCCAACTCATCTTTAACTCGAGGGCTGAGGCCCTGTCGAAAAATACTGCAGAGTGCTTTTTCACCAAAACCACTCTCCGCCGCCAAAATTCGGAAGGAAATGGAAAAATCAGCGACAGTTTGATTTCCTTGCGAACAGTCCAAGAGTCTGCTTCCTGCTTCCTTGTCCTTAACAGGGTGATCAAAAACCTTCTTCATCTCTGAGAGGAAGTCAGAAAATGAGGAACATAACTGCGGATTGTTGTTGCTAGTTGCCATGGCCCAGTCAGCAGCCTTGTTTGTCAGTAGACTCATAACATAAGCCACTTTCGATCTGTCATTGGCATAAGTGCAAGACTGCTGATCAAACACTAACGAACACTGGGAAGGAATTGTCTACAACCACCGGGTTCACCACTATAGCTGTGAGGGTGCGGGATGTTAGGTTCCCGAATGGGTGCAGTGCTGACTACAGGTGTAGTGGGGGCCCCGGCTGGCATAACGGGAGTAGCCTGAGATGCAGACAATTGTGCGCACGTCTGCTCAAACTGCAACCCAAAGTTACCGATGGAAGTTGTAAGGGCACTAACAGCCTCCCTAAGTTCCTGTAACGCGCTCTCATGTTGTCCCACCAAAACTCCTTGGTTAGACAAAGCCCTACGTAGTTGATCCGCCTCTGCAGGGTCCATGCTATTAGCCGGAATATTCTGTTACGAATATGTATTGAAGCACGGCGGACCCAAGAAAACGGACAGAGGCAGAAATCAAACAAAATAGAGTTTTATTTAACAAAGGGAGCACGTCAGACGTGATTAAGAAAAAACACAAAAAAAACTACACTTAACCAAACGAGCCGCGATACGCTAAACAAACTAAAGGTGAACGGGTGGAAACGAGGAGCTAGCCGCCAAAAACAGGACAAAAACAAAACTAAGCGAATACTCTAAAGACAAAAACAAAAACTCAGCCACCTGGGGAACACTGAATAACAATATATACAATAACAAATGACAACTAACCTACACGAGGTTAGAGGACTACCTCGAATTACTAGAGCCAGGAAAGACTTACGTGGACGCTATCGATGCAACACAGGAAAATTCACTATACGAAATGCGCACTGGGAGATGGTAACTGACTAACTAAATACTAAATTGTGTGAACTCATTCCACTGTACTCTTCCTCTCACCTACATAGTACTCGGAACAGGTTGCACTATATGTTATAGGGGCCCACAAATATGGAATGAATTGGATAATGAAATAAAATAATCTGCTCCGCTTTCTATATTTAAAAGAAATCTGAAGCGTAAGCTACTGGAGAATTATGTATCTGAAGATTTTGCTGCCAAATGACTTAGAGGTTAAACTTTTCTCTTTTACATAGATTACTGAATTATCATTGGTTATTATTTAAGTTGAAACGTACATGAACTGGTCCATCATATTTGTTTTAGCACCACACTGAAATTTTGATTTGCATGTCTTTTTTTTTCTTAAAAACTATGAGCCGTTGCCTAGCACTGTAAACTTCTTGTAAATGACGTTTATATCAAATTGATTACATCAGTACAAGATAAATCTTTTGTTTGGTGGTGGTGTACTGGATCCCTGTTCATAAGTTTTTAGCTTCAGAGGGAGTCCATATTTCACATTGTAAACACAGTATTTTGTTTTGTATACAACATTATGTGTGAAAAAAATAAAACGTACATCCTCAGGGAATGACTCTCTTTGAGATTGTTGCGAGGCTTCTAGCTCAGCAGCAGCATAGGAAGCAGCCATGAGGCGCTTCTTGGAGTTGGCCACCCCATGAAACTGCCAGGCAGTGGCCTCAATGAAACTGTCCCATGTGTCGTATTGGAGAGGATCTGGAAGACTAGAACTGGACACGGTTAGCACAACGATGACGTTTCAGCTCACCTTCGGGGACACTGTGAGGTGAAGTTTGTTTCAGCAGCGTAGGGCCATTGGTCCATCTACTGCCATGGCTGATGTCTTGGAGGGTGAGGCCATGGGTTATATCATCTGCCAGGCTGTCACGTGAGGGCACGTATCTTCATGTACCTGCTTCTGTCAATTCTTGTATCTCAACCAGGTTAAGACAGTAGCTGAGTCAGACCTTAGGGTGCAGCTGTGTATGGGCTGGGTTAACTTGATACTAATAACTTTGTAGAGCTGTGCACCTGTCAGGGCGCCACACAACTCTAGTCGTGGCACAGACTGTTGCTTCTTGGGTGCAACACGTGATCGGGCTGCGAGGAATGCAACTTCAAATTCCCCCTCTGCATTCTCTGTCCTCAGATAAGCCACTGATCCATATGCCAGCTCAGAGGTGTAACAAAATACATGAATGTCTCTTGCACCGTTAGGTTGATCCAAACTGGGACAAGTGTAGCACCTAGGCAGGACTATCTCAGACAAGTGGACTAATTCTGCTTCCCATTGATGCCACCTCTCCAGTAGCTCCTGTGGAAGGTGTGGATCATCCCATTCTCTATTCCTCTCCCACAGGTGGCGCACAATGCCTTTAGCTCGAGTGGTATAAGGCACAATAAAGATAAAGATAAAGATATCCTTTAATAGTCCCACAGTGGGGACATTTGCAGTGTTACAACAGCAAAGATATAGATCACAGAGGCGGCGGCATAATGTTGCCGTTAATGTATAACATTAGCAGCAGACATTCAGAAAAAGCATGCGAATATACACAGTATATACGTATATACACAAATCCCCATGTATATCCACACTTACATCCCACAACATGTACAAGTGTAAGGAAACACTCCCACTGTCTGTCCATGGTACAGAGGGCAAATAAATAAAGATACTACAATGATAGAAAATACTGCGATGATAAAAAAATCCTGCGATGATAAAAGTACTGTAATGGTAAAAGTACTGCAATGATAAGAATACTGCAATGGTAAACAAAATCCAGCATTGGTCAAGTCTGACAGCAACCGGCAGGAAGGAGCGGCGAAATCTCTCCTTCACACAGCGAGGGTGTTACAGTCTATCATTGAAAGAGCTGTGGAGTGCTCCAAGAGTGTCATTCAGTGGGTGGGCTGAGTTGTCCAGCATAGATGACAGTTTCGCCGTCATCCTCCTGCCCCCCACTGAGTCAACAGAGTCCAGGGAGCAGCCCAGACAGAGCTGACCCTACTCACCAGTTTGTCCAGTCTCTTTTTGTCCCGGCCCGAGATGCCTCCTGCCCAGGAGACCACTCCATAGAAAATGACCAATGAAACCACAGAGTCATAGAAGTTCTGAGGAGTGTCCCCTGAACGCCAAAGGACCTCAGCCTCCTGAGTATGAAGAGTCTGCTCTGACCCTTCCAATAGAGAGCGTCTGTGTTGTCGCTCCAGTCCAGTTTATTGTTCAGATGAACACCCAGGTACTTGTAAGTTGAGACCCTCTCAACATTTGTTCCCTGGATATTCACTGGTGCAGGTGGAGAGTGCCGACACTTGCAGAAATCCACCACCAGTTCTTTTGATTTCCCAGCGTTGATTTGGAGGTGGTTCTGTTGACACCTGTCCACAAAACCCTGAGTCAGTTCTCTGTACTCCCGATCATCTCCGTCAGTGATGAGGCCGACAATCGCAGAGTCATCAGTGAACTTCTGCAGGTGACAGGTGGAGGAATTGTATTTGTAGTCTGAGGTGTAGAGGGTGAACAGGAAGGGATCCAGAACAGTTCCCTGCTCCCTCCCGTGCTGCAGAGGAGCACGTCAGACTGTGTTCTCACGTACTGTGACGGGTTTGTGAGGTAGTCATGGATCCATGTGATGAGGTGGTGGGCCACTCCCGCCTGCTCCAGCTTGTCTCCCAATAGGGTGGGCTGGAGGGTGTTGAAAGCACTGGAGAAATCAAAGAACATGATCCTCACAGTGCTCCCCGCCTTCTCCAAGTGGGAGAGTGAAGTGTGGAGCAGGTAGATGATGGCATCATCCACGCTGATGCCAGGCTGGAATGCGAACTGTAGTGGGTCCATCGAAGAGCTCACCAGGGGGCGCAGATGGACGAGGACCAGTCTCTCCAGGGTCTTCATCAGATGAGACGTCAGCGCCACTGGTCTGAAGTTGTTGAGCTCCTTCAGATGGGGGGTCTCTGGAACCGGAACCAGGCAGCATGTTTTCCACAGCTGGGGGACTCTGCCCAGCTTCAACCTCAGGTTGAACATATGCTGGACGATTCCACACAGCTGGTCTGTGCAGGATTTGAGGAGCTGGGAGCTAATCCCATCTAGAACCGATGCCTTCCTCACCTTCATCTTCCTCAGCTGATTCTTCTCCTGAGATGTTGTGAGGAACAAGGCTGAGCAGGTGGAAGTGGTGGTTGTCTGATGTGGCTGGGAACTGAAGCCTGTGGGGGGGGGGGAGATGAGAGGAGAGGGAGAGGGAAGAGAAGAGAGGATAGAGGGGGGAGAGAGGGTCTCGTTCGCCGCGGCAGGAGGGGTTGGTGGGGGCTGCAGCAGGGGAGACTGAACGGGGGCAGGTATCTGATCAGACCTATTGAAAAAAAGGTTCAACTCTTTTGCCCACTGAAGGTCCCACCCCTTCTGGGTCTTTGGTTGTCCGTGGCCTGAGATGGTCAAAGGTGTAGCCAAGGGGATCATATTGGTTGGCTAAATTTCGATAGATGTTTCTCATTGTAGTCACTGTTCAGTCAATGTGTCTGTGCTTGTATGTGAGAGAGTCTGACTTACAGTTCAAGTGCAGGCTCCTGGAGGTCGGCTTGACTTGGCTGAGCCACAGCTCACATCTGGATGACCTCATGTCTGGCGCAAGATGGTCGAGGACACTGGAATCGTTGCTTGCCCGTTGTCTCAACTCGAATCCGCCATCAGCCAGAAGATGGCGCAATTTGTTTACTAAAGTCTTGGCTGCTATTGGACAAGGGAGACTAAAGAGACAGTTGTCCACGTAGAAGGACTTGTGGATGACATCACGTACATCCTCTTCTGGTTAGCTGTGGTCAGTGACATGTTTCTACAGCACGAAAGTTGCTCAGCAGGGAATGCAGGTGGTTCCAAATGGGAGCACCAGCCACTCATACACATCAGGTGGGCGGTACCGCTGCATGTCTCTCCATGAAAATGGCAGAAGTGGTCTATCTGCTGGCAGGAGCATTACCTGATGAAACATGCTCCGGATATCACTGCTGAAGGCAACTGCATGTTCCCTGAAGCGGAATAGAGCAGCTAGCAAGGAGGGCCCGAGAGTGGGACCTGGTATCAGGAGCTGGTTAAGGTTGTGACCTTGGTACTGGAATGAGCAGTTGTACACCAACCGATTCTTCTCATTATGTTGGACCTTATGGTGCGTTTTATACCGCGCTTCTGGGCTGCGCTCTACTTCGTAGTCTGTAAACTTCACAACATAACCAGCATCTACAAGCTTCATTATCTCCTCTTTGTAGATGGCAGCTTGTTCTGGGGAATTGGCTAAGCGCTTCTCTATGTCTCTCAGGAGTGGCAATACAGCTACAGGGCTGGCTTTGAGCAGAGGCATGTTCTTAACTCGTATAAGGGGTGTGGCATAACGCTCTGTGCCATTGATATTGACTCTCACGGTTTGTTCTTGAAGTAATTTAAGTGCCTCCTGTCTTGACTGAACTGCTACCTTCTCACTACGGTAGGGAAGCACCTACATCTGCCATTACTTCTCAACACATGAGAAGAGCTCTGTGGATGATAGACGTAGACGTAAAAAGGCAGTGACTTACATTTGGCCTGAACTTGATGGCTTGGGCTGGCCCTTGTAGAGTCCATCCGAGGCGTGTCTTCACAGCTGCTGGCCCACCAGGTGATCCTAATCTCACTGGCTCTATAGGGGTGATGAGGTGCGTGCAGTCAGCATCAATAAGCAGCATGGGCTGGACGCGATTCAGTGGCAGAAGAGGCAAACATGACAGATGTTTATTCTTCTGCTGAAGTGAGGCAACTGGATGAGAATTCTCTGCTAAACTAAGTTGCTCGGCTGTGAAGGCATTTGGGATAGTGTATATCTTGTCAGGGCTGTCAGCTGGCGAAATCGTGAACGACACAGATGCTCCATGAGACTGATCCATTCCTGATCGGATTGTACAAGACCCATCACCTCCTTTCTTCCTTTAAGGCACAACTGTTTGGCAGCAGACTGGAGCAGTATTGTCCATTCAGAGCCGTCATCTAAAATTGCATATGTCTCCAAGGACTTGTCACTGTCTCTCAGGAAGACTTTACTGATCTTCAGCAACACCTTGCGGTTGTAGACTGGGCGTTCTGCATACAGGACTTTGTTGGTTCTGCTTACGAGGCAGCTTTCTGTTGGTGGTGAATGTGGTGCTAGTTCCTCCTTCTTTTCTCTCTCATTCACGTCATGCAGCACAAGCAGATGTTTCCTGCCACAGTCCTTACAGGGGGCTTTGAGCGTGCACTTGGCCGCTTAATGATTGCGTCCACAAAGCCAGCACTTCTTATTGACTTTAATCCACGTCACCTTTTGTTCCCTACTCAAGTCCTTAAAATTAGAACAGCTGTTCAGGGGGTGTTTGTCATTATTGCAATATGGACAGGAAGCCTTTCTCTTTTCCATCGTATTTGACTTGTCGGCTGACTGTCCAGAGGCAGGTGGGGCTGCTTCAGAGCTTGATCCTGTCAGGTTTAAATGCCCTGACGCCTTTTTTAGACTGAAATAACTTACTGAAGGTGGCTGAAAATCAGAAATAAATCAGGCAAGGTTTTCGTTCTGATCGGTCGCGAACGGGAGAGAGAGAGAGATGCAGCGGAGAAGACAAAGCGTCTTGCTTAGTTCAGCCTTGCACACTCCTCTCTCTGGTCTCTCTATCCCGCTACTTCCTCTTTTATTAGAGCTTGACTCCTGGAAACAGGTGGTTAACTGACAATACAGGTCTGTTTTAGGCTAAACTAATTATCAGAAGACTGGAAAGTAATTGACAATGGTGGTCTGTTTTAGGCTAAACTAATTATCAGAAGACTGGAAAGTAACTGACAATGAAAGCCTAAAGCAAAAATGTAGGGGTGTGTGTGCGTGTGCTAAAGCAAAAAATGTAAGTGTCTGTGTGTGTGTGTGCAATCATTACTGATACAAGTAGTCTATAAAAACATGATTAGAAATACACAAAACTGATTACATAAAGTTACTTGAAGTCAATGTGATCCTCAGCAGCTTATCTTACAATCCCGAAGCTTTCTCGGAGTTCAGGGGGATAGTAGCAGACTTACTTGCTGACTCACTTGGGCAGCCATGCAGTCAACTGGATGGCAAGGGCACTCTCTGACATCATAGACGGACACAGCCTGCCTGATGCCTGGAGTCGAGCAAAGATTATCGCCATCTTAAAACCAGGAAAAAAAGGAGGCGACCCGGCTAGCTATAGACCCATAGCCTTGCTGTGCTGCGGATTCAAATTGCTCGAGAGAGTTCTGCTAGCTAGAGTACAACCTGTTTTGGAACCGCATGTACCCCTCGAACAGGCAGGTTTTAGGGCCAACAGAGACACCACAGAACAGGTGCTTGCACTCACCTCCTATATAGAGTCCGGGTATGAAAATGAAACCAAAACAGGCGCGGTGTTTGTTGACTTGTCTGCCGCATACGACACGGTATGGCACGAGGGACTTATGACAAAGACCGCTAGGCTGATCAAATGCAGGAAGACGCTAAGACTGCTGAGTAAGATGACTGGAAGGAGGTCCTACTTCGTACAACTTGGACCGGACACCAGCCGGACACACACAATCAAAAACGGGGTCCCACAAGGATCTGTGTTGGCGCCAACATTGTTTAACCTATACATATCTGACTACCCGCGAACAGAGTCTCAGAAATTCGGCTATGCCGATGATCTAGCAATAGCCACGCAAGCTGCCAGATTTGAAGTGTTGGAGGAGACGCTGACACGTGACGTGGACGCAATGCACTCCTACTTTCAGAGGTGGTACCTGAAAATGAATCAAACGAAGACTGTGACTCCCGTCTTCCACCTAAACAACCGCCAGGCGAGGCGTGGTCTGGACGTGAAACTGAATGGGAGTTCTCTTCCTACAGATGCGCACCCAAAATACTTGGGCGTGATACTAGATAGGTCTCTAACCTATAAAGAACATTTGAGAGGCACAGCCGCAAAACTGAGAAAGCGAAATGGCCTTATAGGGAAATTAGCAGGGACAACTTGGGGTGCCTCCCAGGCAGTGCTCAGAACTTCTGCAATAGCCCTGTGCTACAGCGCAGCTGAGTATTGCGCATCTGTTTGGGGGCGGAGTGCACACGTCAATAAAGTGGACGTCCAGCTGAACCAAGCAATGCGCATCATCAGCGGATCTCTAAGGTCCACACCGCTTCCTTGGTTGCCCGTCATGTCATCTATACCACCTCCCTCCCTCCGACGCGAACAGGCAACGCAAAGGCAACACCAACGCATCCGAATAACGGAAGCTGATACACCACTCCGGAAAGTAATGAAGGACGCCCCCCTAACGAATAGGCTGTCCTCAAGAAGACCCTTCTACCGCAGTGAAAAGCTAGACTTCTCAATCAACGAAGCCTGGAGGTCAGAGTGGTCAAACTCTGACACGCGAGGGAGACACTTAGTCGCTGACCCCAGCCTCGAGCTCCCAGGTTTCTCCTCCCTGACCAGGAAGCAGTGGACTTACTGCAACAGAATTAGGTCAGGTCACGGCCGCACCGCTGCAAACCTCCACAGATGGGGATATCTCGACAGCCCCCTTTGCCCACGATGCCACAATCACCCGCAGGATATGGACCACCTTGTCCTGCACTGTCCGATAACATCAATAGCTGGAGGATATGCCACCATTCACGAAGCGGGCACAGAATACAAGGAATGGATTGAGGAGCTACAAATAGAGGTGTAGCCATACGAAACTACTACTTGAAGACTTAGTAGCACGTTTCTTATCATGCTTCTTGTTGGACGACTCCTCTCTCTTGGGGGACGTAATGCTGTATTCCTGAACTTCTAACTCAGATTCCAGCCAATCAGCAAATTCTAAAAGGGTTGGAATGGTAACTCTTAGTGTATGGATAAATCTTTTAAAGCTGGCATTGAGGTCGTGGGGAAGTTTACTTATGAGCCTTAAAACATGAGAGCCACAGGTTAATTCAACCTGGCCTTGTTGCCCCAGCTGTTCTAACATGCCCACAAGTGAGTGCACATTGAGAGTGATGAAACATCACCACTACATATGTTTGGACCATCCATTAATGCTGCAATCCGTTGCACAGCAAGCTTGTGGGGCTCTCCATACATCTTGGTGAGAGTCAGCATCATATCTGTGTAGGGTTTCCTGGAATTACAAATTACAATAAGAGTCAGCCACAGTGAGGCTTCTTCACACTTAAGATGATCAGTGAGGATCTGGTACTTGTATCTCTCAGTGGCGTCATGCGGTAATAAATTCTCTAAGGCTACCTTCATACGTGCAAATTTTCTGGGGTCTGATGATGTAAGGCTGGGAATGGTGGGCTTCGGTCCTCTGTATGTGGTCTCTCTCTGTGGAACATTAGAGTAGGACACTTGGGAGAAGGATGAATCTCTGCCAGCGTATGAATCTTCATACTGTGGGTCACTAGCTCTGAATGAGTGAGCGGGATGCCTTTGGCCATACATTTCAGCATGAGGCGCCCTTTGATGGGGTGTGGCTGCGTAGTATGGACTGTTTCCTTGATCTGTGGGTGGCTGCGAAACTTTGACTTGTGAGAAGTCCTGTATCAGGTTTGCGGACGAACCGCGTGCCTGATATTGGATCTGTGGGTGGGCTGGATTCATCGTTTGGCTTCTGAACGGGCGTTGATCGACTGCGTCAAAACCACTGCGGTATGTGCCTGGAGGTGGGGAAGCACGAGGAGGACGGGGATTGGACTGTAAGGCAGTCATCAGTCTCTGAAACTCTAAGGGCAGCATTAAACTCACTAAGTGGGTTGATATCCTGCCCACTGGTGGTTTGCATCATAAAATGCAGAGACCCCTGCTCGTGCTCAACATCCCCCAAATTCACAATGTCAAAGTCCTGGCTAGCCGGTGGTGATGGCGATCTACTAACCTAGCCCTTTCGTTATCAAGGCTGTTAACTACGCCATTAGTATTGCCAGCCGCCATCCTCAGACGTGTTACTTTGATTGTGCTTTTGCAGGACCGAAAGAGACCTCTCGGGGGCGCCAAGCGTCGGACTCTTGCAAGGCTGGTTGCTCTTTTGTTCACCGCAAACATCTCTGGCGTATCTTATATTTTATAGATATCTTGTATTCCATGCAATGGCGGCTGGTAATACTAAGTTTACAGCCTTCAAAACGGAGGTGCTGTTTGGCCGAAGAGGAGATCTAGATCTATGTACCTGGAATCCATTGCTCATCCTAGAAGCACCTAAAGTTGCCGTATGTCTGTCACTGAAGTTTGAATTTTTACTCGGCGAACTGAATGTTGAGCATTTGCAGTATTGAATTTTTAATGAGGTGCACTTTTTTTGAGGAATTAAAAACGCATTTTGCAGTCTTAAATTAATTTTCAAGTTTGTTGGGATAGACTTCCAAACAAAAAAAAAATCAGATCAAAATCAGAAAATTTCAGATTCAAATTAAACAATAAGTATGCAATTTATGTAATTAAATAATTTGGTTTTCAATTCAATAATTCAGTTTCCAATTAAAATATTCAGTTTTCAATTAAAGCAAAAATCAGCACATATTCGATTTCCCACCTTCCTCGAATGTAAGGACAAGAATCTACTTTGAGTGAGACGAGTTCACCAACCGCGCCGCTTTGCCACATTCAATATGGCCGAAGACTTTACGTACGACTCTGTGCCAAAGCGGGGTCTATTTAATCTCCATGGACTCTCACGCTTTCAGCCGTTTGCAACGCCACGGAGCGACGCGCTGACGATGTTGTCAATGAACGAACCGAGTGACGTCGGAGGATTCATGTCAACAATGCTGCGGTCGAGAGTAGGCGTTCCAGTCGAGTGTTACAAACAGCGGGAGACCGAGCTGCACTGCGCGCTGGATCGCTGCAAACGCGCGTTTACACGTATTCGGAGCTGTAACAACACGGTGGTAAATCGCGAATATGTTTTTTTAGTATGTGAGGTGAATCAAATAGAGTTGTAGCCACGGAAGAAGACATAAATTGCAGTCTAGAAGATTGAAGGAGACGGAAAAGCGAGCCATCATGTGAAAGAACTTGTATGTGAAACAGACACGAGCGAGCGTTTGCTCGAGAAGAAAAGGAGGAAAACAGTAAGCAGCCGTGCACTTCTTTGTCGCTCTATTTGCTCTTTTTACTCTGTGATATATTTTAGTTTTCTCTCTGTCACAATCGAAAAATGATTCATTGGTGAGTAAGTGAGTGACACACGTTGGGCATTCTAAGCCGTATAAAAAGTAATCGGTAGGAAAACAACATCCATACGTTTTAATAATTCACTGTGGTGAGGATATGGTGACAGTTTGAAGATGGTGAGAATCTTGAGTCTGAACTTGTCGGTTGTAAACGCTGGTTCAGAAATTAAACGCATCCCTGAACCACATCCTGTTATGTTTTGAGTCAGCACAGTGTATTTGCTACGATTGTGCGTAGTGGCTGTGTTTACTTCACGCCACGGGGAAACATTTAAAGAACACTGTACCCTGCCCCCCCCCCCCCCCCCCCCCAAAAGAACACTGTACAATGCCCCCCCCTCGCCAAAATCACACGCCCCATGACGCAAACACGCTTCAGTCACGGTTTCTATTCATTCAATAGGGAGGTTTAAACAATCTCCCAGGTTATATTACGGTTGTGGTGATTAGCTAGCGTAATGCGATAAGTAGAATTGATTTTCCCAAGTAGTAGTTGAGTATGATGTTAATTTTTTGGGTATATCATGATTGCCCCTTCGCTGTCTAAACACCCACTTTGTTTTATTCTGAGCCAATTCGGCAATCCATGCAATGCGGTTCGCCATATTTGCTCCCACAACCAATCATTAGCTGTTTTTCTTAACTAATACTAATTTCATGTTTTAATGTAAGGATGGAAATTCGGTGTAATTATACCAAATATATATTTCTTCATTGTCAGCGTATGAATTCAGCTGCGCCTTGCATTGTTATATGAGCGCGTCCTACAGCGCAGTGGCTTAGTCAGCCCCTTCTATTATGCGGGGATCCCTGATTAACGGGTGATTCTGCTGTGACTGCACTCTCGTTTTGCAACACTATCAAATATGTGTTCTAGATTTTAATAGTATTCACGCTGAACTATTAAAGATATGTATGATACTGTACACCCCAGTATTATTTGTCATTTAAAAGATATGATGGAAGCCTTTTGTGTGCTTTGCTTTCCAATTTTTTTCTCTGGAACATAACGTGCTCTAACAAAAGCTTTTAGAATCTTAGTTTTTTTTCATGCATTTGTTGAGTCCCACGATTGACTCGTTGGGGGTTGTGAATATAGTGCAGCAGTCGGCGTGACATGAGTTATGCACCTCTTTGTCTGCTGTATACGGTGCGACATGAAGCAGCATCAACCATCAATCTTCCACTCTCTCTCTCTCTCTCTCTCTCTCTCTCTTTCTCTTATCATTCAAATATTTTGTAATACGTTTGATAACGAAATACGAGGTTAAAATATGTTAGTGCGTTGTATAAATGCAGATACCAGTTTTATTTAGATGTCATGGGAAACGATGCTCAACTCTCCCAACACGTGAATGGCTGTTTGCCGTTTTATGCAACAAATCTTTTCTACTTTAGACGTTGCCCCCTATCCAACCACCCCTCACCTCCATTCGGGGTTTATCTGTGTAGGTGCAAAACATTAAAAATAAATGACCAAGTGCAACTTGAATAACTCATGATCATAATTCCTTTGTCAGCCATATTGGCCATATTGGAATTATTGCCCATTCATCGCGTCACACATTCTACAGCAATGGCACCACACCTTGCGGGGATTCTTCCATTTTTCCTGTGTAATTACTATTGTATTGTGAACTTGTTAACAATCATATTTTATTGAGCCGGCTGAGCAGCGACATATAAACCACGTGGCCTATCTACCATATGGCCAATTTCCATTCGAGACCAAAAGTGCAGCGCCATGTGTCAAATTGCAATGGCAAATAAAACAGATTTTGGCGGTAATCACAAGTGTTATACACCATATCCAATATGTTTGTTTCCATTCACTGATCAAATGAAGTAACCTGCATGCAGACATCAAAAATGAAAACTACCACACTGTCACGATCGTTTTCCAGCCACGGCTGGAAAACGGAGGGTGGACTCTTAAAACGCTGACACAGAAAAATGCTGTTTACAAAGATATGTATTAAACACCGTCAGGTTATCAATTATCTAAAGATATATATATATATATATACTAAGGAATATCAAATGGCTTTGGTCTATCTACAATTACAGTCGTCGAGGATGACGAGAACGAAAAACGCTGGCGGACAAACTCACACCAGGAAAAGAACAACGACTAAACAGAAAGCGCTTGCAAAGGCAACGAACACGAATAACGAAAATGGCTTACCACGAAAGGATAAGAAGGAATTCAATGGCGAAATGAGAACAAAGAGCGAGCCGAGGAATAGCTGGTCATAAACACACAAAAACGCAAAAGGCAATACACGGAATAAACAAGGTTGAGAATCAGTACACAGAACATGAGCATGAGCAACGCTGGTCCGCGTCAGTGGCTTAAGTAGCCCGTAATTAGAGAGCACAATGAGAGTCAGGTGTGCGGCCGGTGGGCGCGTCTCTCCCGGCCTGGTGACGTGCGACGGGAACAAGCGCTGGAGGAAACGCCCCACTCAGCTGTAAAAACAAACGGACATGACGTGACAGACGGGTCATGACACACACAAATTAACAACATTAGGCAGCAACGACACGCAACATTCTGCCTCTGCTCAGCTTTAAATGAGGGAAACCTTACCAGCTATTCAGCTGGTTTTGGCATTATGACCTATAAAACTTTAATGCAACAACAGTTTTTTTATGCAGGATGTTCACTTGTGTTGTTTGGATAGTTTTTTGTTTTTTTTTATTTGAAGTGTTTACTTTCACACACACATAATGTTGTATGCCAACAAAATACTGCGTTTACAATGTGAAAAATGAACTCCCTCTGAAGCTAAAAGCTTATGAACAGGGATCCAGCACACCACCACCAAACAAAAGATTTATCTTGTACTGACGTAATCAATTTGTCATTTACAAGATGTTTACAGTGCTGGGCAACGGCTCATGGTTTATAAAAAGAAAACAAAAAAAAAACAAAAAAAACATGCAAATCAAGATTTCTGTGTGGTGCTAAAACAGATATGATGGACCAATTCATGTACATTTCAACTTAAATGATAACCAATGATAACTCAGTAATCCATGTAAAAGACAAAAGTTTCACTCTGAGTCATTTGGCTGCAAAATCTTTAGATACATATTTCTCCAGTAGCTTGTGTTTCAGATTTCTTTTAAATATAGAAAGCGTAGCAGATTGTTTTATTTCATTATCCAATTCATTCCATATTTGTGGGCCCCTATAACATATACAGAATCGAGTGGATTTTAATTTCCTATATTTCCCTTTCAAGTGCAACCTGATTACTATGTAGGTGAGAGGAAGAGTACAGTGGAATGAGTTCACACCATTTAGTATTCAGCCTGTTAACCACATTATACATTGTACATAGGTTATGAAAGATGTTGCATTCTGGTTGCTTTAGGAGACCATACTTTTGGAAGAGGGCATTTGTAGGAGAATTATATTTAGAGTCAGAAATTGCCCTCATGGCTTTTTTTTGTAATATGAGTAATTTGGCAGTGTATGTAGGGTAAGTATTATTCCAAATAATATTACAATAGTTCAGATGAGGCTCAAACAGTGATCGATACAAAGTTAATAATGCCTCGAATGGGAGCAATTGTTTTAGTTTATAAAATAATCCTACTATTTTTGATAGTTTTTTAACCAACTCATCAATATGCTTTTTAAAATTTATAGACTGGTCAATATGGATTCCTAAGAATTTAGTGGACTCAACTTTGTTAATAAGTCTGTCATCAATAGTTATGTTCAATTCACGATCTCTGTATTTATGTTTATTCATGCTGAAGACAATATAATTTGTTTTGGTGATGTTCAGGGACAACTTGTTACATTTGAACCAAGTATTTACGTTTGATAACTTCTCATTTAAGAGTAGTACAAGCTGATCAATATCTTTATGTGATATAAATAGATTTGTGTCATCTGCAAAAAGAATTTCATGAATATTGTGCGAACAGAAACCAAAATCATTAATATACACAATAAATAAAAGGGGGCCCAGAATGGATCCCTGGGGAACTCCAAATGTGATGTTTTCCAGTCCTGAGTTTTCCGCATTTACATTTAAGAATTGTAGTCTATCCTGAAGATAGTCCTTGAACCACTGTAGTGCTATACCCCTGACACCATAATGCTCCAACTTCCCAAGTAAAGTAGAGTAATCAATCGTATCAAATGCCTTTGTGAGATCGAGAAAAACGCCAATACCAATTTCCCCCTTCTCAAAAGCATCGTTTACTTTCTCAAGCAAATCCAAAATGGCCATGCATGTATTGCTCTGTTCCCTGAAACCATACTGTGAAGAAACCAGTATATTTTGCTTTTTTAAGTAGGCTACCAGTCGCAAGTGGATTGCTCTTTCTAGTAATTTGGAAAGGGTTGGTAAAATTGATGTGGGCCTATAATTTTGCATTTCATTTATGTTCCCAGACTTATATACCGGTATTATTTTTGACACCTTCATTTGCTTTGGAATAACGCCGAGCTGGAGAGATAAATTTATAATATGAGCAAGTGGCTCAGCTATCACATGCACAATAGTTTTAAGAATCTTACTACTAATACCATCAGCACCAGTTGTGTGTGAACATTTCATCGTTTAATAATATTGGTTATTTCTATTTTACAAGTAGGAGTAAAATAGCATGAGTTGGGGTAATTCTTTTTTAGATGATATTTGTAATGTGAGCCTCCTGTTGTAGAAATTTGTTTTGATAGATTTTTTCCAACAGAGGCAAAGAAAATGTTAAAATTGTCTGGTAAATTATCTGCCTTAGTCATTTTCTTTGATTGGGTCTGCATTACGGCTTCAGGAAAAACTGGTGATTTTGCATTTCGGCCAATTACCTCATTCAGCACCTTCCAAGATTTCTTCTGATCGCCAGAAGCATTTTTAAATCGGTCAGAAAAATAGTTTTGCTTACTAACTCGTATTAGATTTGTTAATTTATTTTTATATCTTGTGTATTTGCAGTTATTTATATTATTTGGACTTTTTTTATACTGTTTATAAAGTTTAGTCTTCTTTTCAATAGACTGTAGAATTTCTTTTGTAATCCAGGGATTTTTTTAATTTCATTTTGTTTTATTATCCTTTCTGGAATAGTTTCATTAATAGAAGGTCTTATTTCATGAGTTAGGTAGTGAAATGCCTTGTTTGGATCATTAGAACAATAAATAGCATCCCAGTTTTTTGTTTGGAGATGTTGAGTTAGGTTTTTAAGGGTTTTGTCAGTTACAATCTGGACTTTTCTCTTGGTACATGGGACAAATGGCCTTTTGGTCCAGTTCATAAAAAACACAATGGGATAATGATCTGTTATATCTGAATATAATACACCAGATTTACCTCCAGAGTTTTGTATATTGGTAATAATGTTGTCAATAATGGACCCACTTCTCTGTAACTCGGTTATATTTATCAATAGTTGCATAAAAGGATGAGGAGAAGAGAATATTTTGAAAGTCCATTCCTATTGTATCCCTATTTGATATGTTGATATTAAAGTCTCCCATAATAATGCAGTTTTTATTTGTCTGATTTAGTTGTGGGTGTTGCCATCAAATGTCACTGATCTGCATATTTTGATGGCATCAATCTTAAATCTGATTTGTCAGTTTTCGATGCAGTCACATTGTCAGATGCCTGAAGGAAATAGTCTTGTGCTTTAGAGGCCTGATTCCTATCTAAGGATATTCATTTCAAGTGTTGTTTTGTGCCACTTAGCAAACAACCTGAATTGTGTCAAGTGAACCATGTGGTGTAAATCCAGCCAACGCTTGTTTCATGAGTCTTGGGTCTGGTATTCGGGGTGTGTACTCATTTCAATATACGACAGTTCTGGCGGCACGGTGGGCGACAGGTTAGCATGAGACCTCACAGTTACAGAGGTGCAGGGTTCGATTCCGTGTGGAGTTTGCATGTTCTCCTCTGTGCCTGCGTGGGTTTTCTCCGGGTACTCCGGTTTCCTCCCATATTCCAAAGACATGCTTGGTAGGTTGATAGAACACTCTAAATTGCCCCTAGGTATGAGTGTGGGCGCGGATGTTTGTTTGTCTTTGTGTGCCCTGCGATTGGCTGGCAACCAGTTCAGGGTGTCCCCCACCTACTGCTCGAAGACAGCTGGGATGGGCTCCTGCATGCCCTCGACCCTTGTGAGGAAAAGCAGATCAGCTAATGGATGGATGGCTGGAGTTCCTATATCTGTGGAATCAATTCAGTAACACATTATTGCGATATTACTCTTATGTTTACAGTGGAATTTTAAATAAATGTTCTACTGTCTGACTGTTGGTGTGTTTTTATTTGGATCATTTCTGGGTTGGATCTTTTCTAGTCTCAGCAGTGTTTATGAGAAAGCCTCACATTCAGTTTTGCTTGTAAAGTTGTCAGTGTGGGTGAAGCATACTAATTTACACTACTCACTTGGGGTTTCCAGAATCACAAATCCCACTCGGCAATATTAGTTTTGTTTACCGATTGAACATGTAGATCCAGTTTTTCTTAAAATATTCTGATATATTTACTTTTCTGTACATTCAGAATAAAATGGTGAAAAGGATGGAATTAGCTCTTGATAAAGAAGCAAATAGCTACAGCTTCACTTTTTTCTGCATTTAAAAAAAAAAACTAAACAAACCAAAAAAACAAAACAAAAAAAAACTTCCCAAAAGTTATTTGCGTATATCAATGTAGTGCAATGGCCGGAATACATATGGTAATAAAATACTTGTTGTCATCCCATCATATGTCAGCACCAAGGTATGTGAGACTCGCTGCTGCCAAATTTTTAGTATAGTATAAAATGAACTCTATTGCTGAAAAAAAGATTCTTCACTTCACCCCAAGGAGTGTTGTTCCCACTCTCATTTCTCATTCTTCCTGAGCTATTGCACTGCTGCCCATTCTTTTCCTTTTGCTGTAATTTGGCAAGAGTATGCGCCACCATTGTCCATCATGTGGAATTTTTTTAACTGAGGCAACTTGCCAAGAATCTATCAAATAATTTAAACTCCACAGGCATTTTCCAGTCCTATTTCTTAGTTATTCCCCTTTGTTTTTGTCAAGGCAGTCAGCTTTGTTTAACGCTCATTCAGTTACCTCTGGAACTGATTGTTAATACTCTTTAGTATCTTGGCTGTCTTGCTCGATGAATTAGACTAAATGTATTTCTTAAATAATTCCTTAGAGTTCGTTTTTTCGAGCAATTCTCAGGCTAGATCTGAGGTGGTGTTCAGATAACTTGGATCTGTGAAAGGCTTTGTTGATGTTCTTGACACTGAATGTCTGCTCACACAAACAGATTGAGCTTAAAAAAACGTCAGCATCTTCTGTGCCATCCTCGGGTTCAAAAACGTTGCTTCTTAAGTGAAACATTAAAGTAATTCCATTTAAGTGGTTTTAATTTCTCTGTCGGACTGGGGATATATCAGTTCCGATTGTAGCGCCTGCTGTGCTGCTTCGGTGTCCTGTGACAGAGGGCAGGACACCAGCTTAATGCGAAGTCAACTCCCCAAAAATATTAGCAATAAAACGCCTTCACTAGTCTCAACATGGCATTCTGATTAATATTGTGTTTGTGGAATATGAGTTAAGGATCAAAACCCACCCGTTTTTAACCATCTCAGGGGGTGGCCATTAAATCTGACGAGACAACCACAATGTGGATCATCGAAATGCGGCCGAGAGTGTCCCACATATTTGCTGCTCGGGCCAGAATAAATTTGAAGTTGTCAGAACATCTGGGACATAAAACAAATTTATTGTCCAGCCATATGTAGAAATATCAAACGAGTTAATGGAAAAATGAATCTATCAAACACATTTTAACCACTAGATGCATCCAAAAATATTGTCAAACGAGTGATGTGACTTTCCTTTTTATCAACAACTCGTCTTGCGTCATCACATTTATTTTCATTTTTGGTTTAATACATGACTCCTTTAAAAAGAAAAAATCCAAGAAATGAAAGCCAAACTGAATTGCTCCTGTTCATGGTCCTCAACAGGTTATTTTTAGATTGCAAAAGAATGAGTGAGTTTGATTACATAATTGAGAATTTAGAGAGTCATCAGCCACATTTGAACTCTGATCACGCATATCGCTCGGAATGTGTCTGCCTGCACCTCTATCAAATTCACCAAAATTGAAAAAAAAAGTTACATAATTTCTTGCAGTTAATATTGGTTTCTTGTTCAGCAGTTTTATGCCTTCCGTGAATGGTATGCTTTGGGCCTCCAAGTGTCAAGCAAGCGCCATGGACTAAGCCAGCCAAAGTGTAATCATGACGAAGGCTGCTCAGAGCTGCCAGAACTCATGTGAATTGCTCGACACATTGACCACATTGACACATTGAATATGAAAATAGAAAATGCAAATACAGCTCAGGTTAGAATTTTTATTTTGTGCTGTATTTTGCTTGCATCAACAACATTTACAGTCAAATAGTGGTGTAACCAATCTGAAAAACCACAAAGCTGTCAATGGATGAAAAACAATGTCCTGAAGAAGAAACAAACCACAGGTGTTCTCCGAAATTTTTTTTAAGTGAATCGACCAAGGAAATGTATAGCAGTTGATGACTAAAGAATGATCCCAAGCAACTGTTAGTGAAATCCTCCCAAAAGCCACAGTGGAGGTGTTACTGTTTGAAGACTTGTGTAGACATGTGTACAACAACATGTTTATCAGCTCGAGATGGAAATACACTACCTGGAAATAAAACTGAATTGTTCATCTCCTTTCTCAAATGTATCTTTGGCTGTCAAATGTTTTCAGTCTACAGCAGAGGTATTCAATTAAAAGTCACAGAGGTCCACGACTAAAATTTCTTCCAATTAAAAGGTCCGAACCAAAGTCCAACTTCCCTTAATGTCTAGCCTATGTTCACATTTTTATATAGTTTCGATATTTTGTCATTTTCAACAGAGCACACTTATACACTAAATATATAGCAATGTTCCCATTAAACACCTTTGCCAGTCAAATAAATATAAGGCGTTTATTTCACATTCAAGAGAATGTGGCTCCAGGAACTTAAGGGTGCTACTTTCAGAAAAAACAGTAAAATATCTCCTGCAGAAATATATCAAGTGCTAAGCATTGAGTTAACATCTTTTACCTTTTTTTTCTTAAATCAAAGAGTTATCAGCCTAAAAAAAACACGGAAAGCCTAATTATCCAAGTAAAACAGGTCGACATGTTCAGTACACAATCAATAAAAATGGCTGTCCTCATGAAAAACTTATTCGAAATGAGCTTTGACACCACCTTTTCTTTTGTATATTTTTTAACTTCTCTTAATGAGAAAAATGAGTTTGTGACTGCCCTGCCAGTGACTTAAATCTGGGTTGGAACGGAGTCAGGGCCATTGGGATTTGGTAGATTATTTCACACATCTGGGCTTTGTGTTTTCCTTTCAATAATGTTTCTGCAACCGCATTTAAGCACTCCTTCACAACTTCCTTTTTTATGTTTCCCCAAAATCCATGATACTTTTAATGAACATTCGTTTGCATGCCGCTGGGCTGTAAACGAAAATGTAAAAATCTGTTACACTGCACTCGAAGTTCGATGTTTTTACGTGCGCTCACCTCAGACTTCAGCGGATAACTTTGCACAAAAGGGCGGTGCTTTGTTTCGTAGTGGCGCTTCGCAATGTTGCGACGGTTTCGGAGCATATGATGCACACTGGTTTTGAATCGGCTGCAGCCAGAACGAAACTAAATTTCTACGTCCATCCATTTAAAGCAACACGCATCGACCTTGCTAACTTTTTAGCAAGGCATACTGTCAGCAGCACTCTCTTCCGGTCTGCTGCGCAATTGGCAGTGGATCGTAAACAAAAGATTTGATTGGCTCAAATCAGTGACGCCTTTTCCGTATTAACTAGAATCGCAGCGTCCACGTTTGCGAATGCGCCCTGAAAAAAAATTCATCATAGATTGGTCATGGGTCCGGTCCGAACCATCTGTCGGTCCGGATCCGGACCGCGGTCCGCCATTTGGTGATGCCTGGTCTACAGTACAGTGAACCCCCGGTTATCGCGGTTAATGGGGACCGAGACCACCCGCGAAAACTGAAAATCCGCGAAGTAGCGTCGCACCTTAAAAAAAAAAAAAACACCGCATATATATACTTCGCACCTATATATATATATATATATATATATATATATATATATAAATATATATAGGTGCGAAGTAGCGGCACACCTTCAAAAATGCTTAAAAAAAAAAAATATATATATATATATATATATATATGCAAGAGAGAGAGAGAGTGAAATTCATGTTATAACAAAAAAAAAACAAATTATTATTAAAACTTGTGTTTTTATTCCCCAGCCATTATTTTTGTATTTATTCAATTACTTCTTTTTGTATTTATTTAATTACTTCGACTTTTACTTGCTGGTACGCCGTCCGGTGTGCCCTGTGAATGTTATGATCCTCCAGCAGAGCTGGAGGATTGAACAGGACTCTCCAACCGCAGACACGGGAAAAAAGGTGGTGATACAAAGATAGTGTAGCGACTTTGTAAATGGTTCAAGG
This sequence comes from Idiotropiscis lumnitzeri, assembly GCF_059441095.1. Classification (NCBI taxonomy): domain Eukaryota; kingdom Metazoa; phylum Chordata; class Actinopteri; order Syngnathiformes; family Syngnathidae; genus Idiotropiscis; species Idiotropiscis lumnitzeri. The sequence continues at coordinate 12,006,649 of NC_142411.1, forward strand.
GTTCTGTGTTTTCCTCTTTTCTGTGGAGGCTGTGAAGGCAGCAGGGGAGTGAACGTTATGTTGTTGTCGTTGTGTTGCTCTCTCTCTCTGATCGGCGTGGTTGCGGCCAACAGCAGCCGTTTTTGGCTTAATAATAAAAGCGTTCGCTGATGGACAAATTGGCCTGATTTATTATACAACGTTACAATATTTATTATAATCACAATATAGTCAGTGTAATCAGCGCGTCTCGCAGCAGCTGACGGCATGGCGCGAGACTATCGCTGGAGGAACGCCCACACAGCTGAAAAAACAAAAACACACGCGGCATGACAGGCACGGATCATGACAGTGAAATGAAAGGTGGCATTCTTCATTTATTTATTTATTCATTCATAACTGACAGCCTCGCGCTCCGCCCGTGCCCGGGGAAGGTGCTTCTCTTCGGCTTACTGTGACGCGAGCATGCCCTCCTCCTCGGCAGCTCCCATTCGGTTAAACTTAGGGGCCGTTTGGCACCGCCCGTGCCCGGGGAAGGTGCTCATCTACGGTTTAACTGCCACGCACGCCGGCCGGAGCTCTGATACGGTCCGAACCGCGCGAAACGTCGCCACCAATCGTGTCCGGGGGAACCTGCTCTTCTTCGTCACTCTCTTCTTCGTCCACTCTCCTCTTCGGCGCACGCCGGC